>NC_056728.1:1968325848-1968370848 GCF_019279795.1 Protopterus annectens
GGCAGGAATTGAGCTTGTAGTTGTACTTGGTAGCTCAAGGCTGTATTCCACAATGCCATAGCTAGTCTGCAGCGGGGGCAGGAATGTGTACCCCCTGCTTATGTACCACAACCATGATGTTGTCTGTCTTGTCCTGGATGAAGGTAGTCCTTGAAGGCTGTCAGTGCATTCTGTACAGCTAACATTTCTTTTCGACTGAAATGAAGGTGCATTTGATTTGGGCTCCATTTGCCCTGAATGCACTTCCCTGCCAGATGAACCCCCCCCCCCCCATGCATAGTCTGATGAGTCTGTAGTTAGGGTTTGGGCGGCAGGGGGTGGTGTGAATGGCAGTCCCTTGTTTTGGTGGCAGGCCTCTGCCCACCATAGGAACTCTAGGTACGGGCAAAGTATGATAGGAATCATTGTTTTCCAGGCTGTGACAATGTTGACTCCATAAACTTTTTAAGTACCACTGAAGTGCTCTCATATGCAGTCTTGCATATGGAATTAGAAGAATGCATGAGGCCATGAACCCCAAGGCTTGCAGTATTTGCCTTGCAGATAGGGTTTTTGTGGCCGTCTGAAGTCACCCACCAAATGAATTTGTTTTTCTGGCATAGGGAAAGCCATCTGGGCAGTTGTATTCAAGCTTGCAGCCAGGAATGCAATTTTTTGAGAGGGTACCAGTTGAGATTTCTTTTCGTTTATGGTTTACCTTAGACAAGTTTATAGGTCTTTTTACAAACGCCAGATGTTTTAGAAGAATGGTCTCGTTTTATGCCTGAATTAGACAATCGTCCAGGTATGGATATATTTGAATATTTCTTTGCCTGCAAAATGCAATTACTGGAGCCAGGCACTTTGTGAATACCCTGGGCGTAGTAGACAAGCCAAAGGGCAGTGCAGAGAACTGAATGCATGCAGCCTGCTTTGAAACGTAGGAATCTTGTGCAAGATTCCCCGATTGTGATATGCAGGTATGCTTTTAAGTTGAGAGTTGCCAACCAGGCATCCTTGCCTAGCATAGGAAGTAACTGAAGAGTCAGCATCTTGAATTTTGGAATCTCCAGAAAAGTGTTTTGAGTAGACAGGTCCAGAATTGGACGCCATGATTTGTCTTTTCTGGGTACCAGCAAAAGTCTGGAAGAGAAACCTTGTCCCTTTTCCTCTTCTGGTACTAGCTGAATAGCCCCAACGTTTAGGAGGGGAAGTACTTGTTTCTGAGCCTCTGCCCACTGATCTGGGGACAGGTCTGCCACCAGTTTGGAGCTGGCAGTGTGTGTAAATGAAATCTGTATCCCTGGGACACTATTTAAAACCCATTTACCCTGGGTTATAAGTTGCCAGTTTCTTGAATGAAGAGCCAGTTTCCCCCCAAAAAGGCGGCTAAGAGATAAGTGCTTGGTAATTTTAAAGGGAAGTCATTGAGACTGTTTTCCATAGGGTGGTGCCTTGTTGTTTCCAGATTTGGTAGTGGAAGCACCCCATTGCGTTGTTCTGAAAGTCCCTAGGGACTGAAACCTGGTGGTTTTGCAATGTCTGGGTTTGGCCTTACTGGCTCTGGAAGGAGCTGGAAAGGACTAGTTCTTAGTAGGTCAATGCCTACTAAATCTAGGAGGTTGCACTTTTTTTTAGAACTTCTTCAGCCTTATTGCCAAATAAGCGGTCCTGCTGTAAAGGATCATCCAAAAGTTTTGCTTTAACTTGATCAGGCAGAGATTGCTCCTTAAGCCAAGCATGCCTTCTAAGCACAAACCCAGTAACAGCAGCCCTACAATAGGCCTCAAAGGAATCAAAACCGTACTGCAAAGTATGTTCACCAACTTGTTCAGCTTAATGCACTAATTCCTGCATATCTTTATTCTCCACACAGTCAGAAATCATCATTTTCTGTTTAAGCAGTCCCATGATATGTTGCTGATATTTTAGCATATGGAATTGACAGTTTAAAGCCCTGACTGCTAAGGCTGCAGAAGTGTAAACCTTTTTACCCCATCTATCCAGTGCCCTGGAGTCTCTATCAGATGGGGTAGGATTTTTAGCAGTAGAAGCCTTTATGTCCTTGGGCCCCTGAGAAATGGTTTCAGGGTCTGCAACACGATTTTTGAAAAGGAATTTGTGGGACTCAGGAACCCTGCAGTACCTGTCTGGTTTCTTAGGGGCTGGAGGCAAGGAATCAAGGGCCATACTGGATTCTGAAAACACATCAATAATATCTAGTACAGGAGGTATAGCCAAAGGCCTATACTGAGGAAGGAGGAAATCCCCAAGCCTCTTTTTGGATTCAGAGTAATCCTGACTTTCCTAGTGGAAATGCTCCCTTAAGGTATGTAAATTTTCCCCAAAAAGATAAATCCTCTGGTGGAGAAGCAGAGGGAATGGAACCCTCTGCATCAGAGTCCTCATAAGTAGAAATGGATAAATTCAGATTAGAAGAGTCAGAAGAAACAGTCCTGTTCAGAAGATTCGTAGTCAAATTCAATCCTAGGCCTCTTGGAGGGGGGGGGGGGGTTGACTACCCCTGATTAGTGTAATACAGCCATTTTGATCATTTGTATTTTAGGCAAAGGGGCCTGAACATGCAGCCTGGGCATTGTTTTTTTAGACACGGATCGAGATTTAGACCTTGGCAAAGAAGCTGGAGTCTGTTTAATATGCAAGTCTGTAGGCCTGAATACACCCTCAAAAGCCAGTGCCTGCTCAGCGGCTCCAGACCCATCCAAGGTAGAGACATCCACGAGTTCCATATGTGAAGCATCTCACAGCATACCGGACTCCGAATGGGTCTCAGAAGAGGCCTGCGAACCAGAAGTAGCGGGCATCAGGGGCTGTGAAAGCGCCTCACTGAGTACAGGAAAACTGACGAGTCGCTTAAGAGAAGCGTCATCGGCAGTTTTGGACCTCAACGGCCTGTCTGTGTGTTTTTTCGGTAGTCGGATGGCTAACAGACGTCATTTCTGGATAATTAAACAGAGAACCTAAATATTTTGAAGCAAAAATGTACCGATGACAGATAGTGCGCTAATTAAACAAAGTGCAAAACCGAAAGCAAGGTACATCGTGGTCGGGGCCTAGGCAAGGAATACAGTACAAATGAAAATCCTTATGAGGTATTTGCTTCCCACAAGTAATACAATTTTTAACTTTTACTGACATCGGTAAGGAGCAAGAAAAAGTTTCCTCAATGGGGTACTTATCTTTAAGTTGAAGACTTCGGTTCTGAAACTCGAAAAAAAGAAGTTATGTCTTACCATAATGTTCCATCTATATTGTTGATCCTCGTTCAGTCATTAATTATGGGCATCAGTTCAGACCTCGGAACCGAGCCGGCCATCTTCCAAGCTCGCGTCAGCTATAAACTCTCGAGCTACTCTCTTACCCAGAATTACCCATCTCCCTGTTACCTCAGATTGAGTTTGCAAGTCAAAAGAAGGTAGAGGCTACCTCTGGTCAAATGACCTAAGAGAACCGGATGGTGAGATCCACTAGAAGCCAAAGAAGGGGGAGGGAGGGTCGTAATGACTGAACGAGGATCAACAATACAGAGTCCCCAGCTACCTCTATTCCTGGGAGGCTCTCATGGAAGGACATTCCTGAAGACCATAGAACCAAAAGATGCTCTTCCCCTAGAGACCAAATCCAATTTGTAATGAAGGCATGAGGCGTAGCCCAAGTTGCAGCTGCACAGATGTCATGTAAAGAAGTTCTAGCATGGAAGCCAGCAGGTTGCCACCAACCTTGTCAAATGAGCCTTCATGGTAGTAGGCAATGGCATATTATGTTGTGTATAAATGAAGGTCTCAGTCTTTTCAACCATCTAGCCAATGTGACCTTAGCAACAGCAGATCCTAGTCCAGGTCCAGAATAGTCCAAAAATAACTGGTCAGATTTACGAGAGGACCTAGTCCTGTTCAAGTAGAAGCGGATTTGCCTGTTAATATCTAGCTTATGTAGGCAATACTCTCCTCTGTTTGAATGAATGGAAAAGAAAACTGGCAATTCAATGGTTTGATTAATGACATTTCAGAGATCACTTTTGGCAGAAATGAAGGATTAGTTCTCAAAGACACTATCTCTACAAAAAATCAAGTATGGACTCTTGATGCATAAAGCTTGAAGCTCAGATACGTCTGGTAGAAGTAATGGCAACCAAAAACAAGGTTTTCCATGACAAATATTTGAGGTCGCACGAAGAAGCTGGTTCGAAAAGTGGCATTGTCAGAGCTTGTAGAACTGTTGGTAGCCCCATTGCCATACCTTCATGGCCTCTCGACAAAAGGGGTAAGATTTGGTTCCACCTTGTATGTTGATTTACCAGACCACCGCCATGTTGTCTGACTGAATCGCAATCGTCCCAGACGGCAGCAGGGGATGGAATGCTTGCAACGTCAGAAGCACCACCCTCAGCTCTAGAACATTTATATGCAGTTGGGCCTCCAATTCGGACCAAGTGCCTCAGACTGTCAATCCCCGACATAGCCACCCCCCCCCACCCCATCAGGGAGGCATCCGTGGTCAGTGTAGCCTTGGGTTGTTGGGGGGAGAAGGGGCGAGAACATTGTGACGGGTTGTGGGTCATCCACCAATTTAAATCCTGTTTGCACCTGTGGGTTACTCGAATCTTGGCTGAAAGAGGATGCTGAAAAGGATACCATTGGGTGAGCAGTAACCACTGTAGAAGCCTCATATGAAACCTGGCCAGGGGGACAATGGTGATGTAGGCTGCCATGGAACCCAACAGCTGTAGGACAGAGTGAGCTGTGAATTTCTCCCTTGAAAGGATTGGGATCAGTTGTTGCTTTATCCTTAGAACTCTGTGCTCTGGAATGGATGCTCTGCAATTCTTTGTATCCAAGATGACCCCTATGAATTCTGTGGACTGAGATGGGGTGAGATTGGATTTTTGCCAGTTTATGGTTATGCCTAGTCTTTGTGCAGCGAGGAGAGAGTATGCCAGTGCTTCTTCCCAGTAGTTGTCTGATAGGGTCGGAAATGAGCTAGTCTAGGTATGGAAACACCTGGAATCCTTGTAGTCGCAAGTGAGCTGTGACGACTGCCATGCACTTTGTGAACACTCTGGGGGCTGTAGAGAGTCCGAAGGGCAGTACTCTGAACTGGTACTGACTGGATCCCTCAAGGAAGTGCAGAAATCTTCTTGATGGCCTGTCCACTTTTATGTGGTAGTACACATCTTGAAGATCTATCGAGCACATCCAATAGTCTTTTTCCAAAAGCAGGAGGATAGACTGTATTGTGATCATCCAGAATTTTTGTACTCTCACAAACTTGTTCAATACATTGAGATCCAAAATTGGTCTCCAGTCCCCGGTTTTCTTTGGCACCAAAAATAGTCTAGAGTAGAATCCGGATCCTATCTGGTCTGGAGGGACTATTTGGACGACTCTTTTTCTTAGCAGCTTTTCTATCTCTAGTGCTGCTTCTTCCCTTTGATTGGGTGGAACGTCGGGAAGGTTTTTTGAAGGGACAAGACAAAGATCAAAGGGGATATGATAACCTCTGGTTATGATCCTTTGTACCCAGGAATCGGTGGTGCTGGTTAGCCAGGCAGAAGGGTACAAGGAGAAACGACCCCCAACCACCTCCAGAAGAAAGGAGTTGGGCCGCTCTTCAGGAGCACTGGTAGGATTGGCCAGGAAAAGAGCCCCTGGAACCCTGGTTATATGGACCCCCTCTGCCCCAAAAAGGGTGCCTTCCCTGTGAGCTTCCCCCTCTGCCTCTAGGGGAGAACTCTGCCTGTGTGTCACGGAAAGGACCCTCTGATTTCTTAAACCATATCTTCCCACGCTTTTGGTTTTGGGAGAAAGCACGTTGAGGGGAAGAATAACTAACACCTACGGCAGAAAGGGTCTTACCGTCCGGTTCACATATGGCCAGTGTGCTTTTAACTTTAGGTCCAAACAATGAAGAGGTTTCAATGGGAGCGTTAAGAAAGGAAGCCTTAAAGGGTTCCGTGAAATTGCAGAAGCGCATCCAGGCTTGTCGTCTCAAGAGCACAGCTGAACCCGCCGCTCTAGCTGCTCCTTCTGATGTGTGAGCTATTAGTCGCATGGAGGAGTTAGATATTGACTCAATGGTGGCCAGCCGAGAGGCCACTGTCACAGACCTCATCAGATATGGCACCAGCCAAGGTTTCAGAGAGCTCGGAAATTAAATCCCTTTGAAGCCTGGTAAAGTGTGTCATATAATTCAGGGACCTGATAGCAAAGGTCGCTAATGCAAAGGTGCACTTCCCTATTCTGTCCAGGGCCCAGGACTCTGTTGGGTGGATGCACAGTCTGGCTTTTTTCTTCTGCCAGATCCATTTTGGTTGCAGCCGCCACCACCAGAGCATCCACAGGAGGAGGGGACAAAATCTTACCAAGCCTCCAGGGAATAGCCTTGATGGTGTAAGGAGCCTTCCACGCATGCTGCACAATGAGCCGGACAAGTTAATTGAAAGGTGGAGTAACTCAGGAGGTAGGGGGCCGGGCACGAAAAGCCTGCAGGAACACAGACTCCTCAGAGGTCGGATTAGAGGGCTACCAGTCAGCTCTCTGTTTAAGGATTTCGAGGATATTACCAAAGGATACCTCAGAAGGTGACAGAGGGGATCCTTCCTCATCACCAAAGCCTGTCTTCAGTGAGGGACTCCTCTGTGGAGTCCATGTGCTTCCTCTTGCACGAACTTTTCCGGTGAATGTCTTCAGAGGGGGAAGCTGGGGAAGACAAAAGAAAGGGGGTTTCCTGTGGGAATATGTCCTGAGGCCCTTGCGCTCTGTGTCCGCTAGGTGCGACTTGTGAATACAGCAGTCCAGAGGAGGGCAGGGAGATAGCACAGTATCGCCAGCAAAAGCCAGAGCCTTCATCAGTTGGAAGGCTGGTCCACCTTAAGAGGGGTGAGTGTCCAGGACAGGGGTCACCCCTTCCTTAAGTGGCTCAGCCTGCCGACCCGGAGTCCTTGGATGGCTGTGAAACAAATTGAGCATGTCAACTATCATCCTGGGTCGTAGCAAAACTCTCCTGCCACAAAGGCAACTGCAGTTCCTTAGTGAGATCCATAAAGGGAACTGCAGAGGGGGAAGACTATGCTCTATCAATGGACTTCAAAGGCAATGAAGGAGGAGAATAAGAAGTGGTCTTTGGCGATGGGTGATCACCTCCCAAGGAAGGATAGGTCCTGGGGGGCGGGATACCTCTGGCCAGAAGCACTTGATCCACAAAACGCAACACGT
The DNA here is from genome assembly GCF_019279795.1 of Protopterus annectens. Lineage (NCBI taxonomy): Eukaryota > Metazoa > Chordata > Ceratodontiformes > Protopteridae > Protopterus > Protopterus annectens. The sequence continues at coordinate 1,968,333,063 of NC_056728.1, forward strand.
CATTGTTCAGGAAGGCTTCTAGTGGACCTCACGGAGACTGAGTGAGAAACAGGTCTGTCCACAGAAGAGAAGCTTGGTGCCCATCTCACACTGAGAACAACGGTGCTGTGAGAGACTGGACTATGGGTGTCTGCACCGAGGAAATCATTGGTGCCGAAGTCACGGTCTGCATGACAATAGGATCGGTGCCGAAGTGGTTGCCAGTACCAAAGCTGGAACCAACAAAATTGATGCCAATAACTGAGGAGTCTGTTCCGAGTAAGATGTCGGAGCCGATGTGGTCAAGGTCTGCGTAGGCTGAACAGTCTGTGCCGATGTAGTAGTCGCAGCAGTCTGAAAAGAGGAGCCCCTCGGTACAGATATAGTAAAGGCTACAGCAGACGGAGCAGAGATCACTGATGGCACTGAAGGCCGCGGTGCCGAAGGTCTAGGCACCAAAAGCATTGGGGCCGACTGAGTAAGCGCCGAAGCAGAAACTTTAGCCTTCTTAGGTCTTGGTTGGCAAGAGTCCCCAGCGGGGGACGAAGGCAAAGACTTGGCCTTTGTCGGATCATGCAATATTTTCTTATGGGCTCTAGGAGTTGATGCCTCTGACCCAGAAATAGCCTCTGAAAAGGGACATTTAAGAAGTCCCTTTAGCAACAACTTATTTTTTCCTTTCAAAGTCATATTGGAAAAATTTTTACAAATACCACAGGGTGGGTCAACAGATAAGCGAGACACACCCAAGCAATAAACACACTGAGTGTGCATCCAATGTAGGTAATTTATGCCCACAATCTGAACACCTTTTAAATCCTGGACTACCTTTATCTGCCATGATAGAAAAGGAGACAGAAGAAAGGGTACCAGCAATGGTACAAAAGAATACCCGAAGGAAATGAAGAAAAGGGTTTACCAACAAAATACCTCGCAGGAATAAGTGCAGAGTAAAGAGAAGGAAACAAGAAAATATAGTCGCTAAATGCGATAGGGTAAGAGACAACAAATTAGAAACCTGACAGAAAAGGTTATATTAAACCAGTCTGACAACAAATACCTATACTAATCTCAAGAGAAGCAGCTTGACACAACCGAATGGCGATGCGGCAAACGAAATCTGGGGTAACAGGGAGAGGAGAATTCTGGGTAAGAGTTTAGTTCGAGAATTTGTAGCCGACGCGAGCTTGGAAGATGGCCGGCTCAGTTCCGAGGTCGGAACAGATACCCATACGTAAGAATGAACAAGGATTAACAATATCAGATCGAAAATTTCAGGAGTCGGCCGAACGGCACTTGCGAACTGCTTCTGCTTCGGGCACCGCGCGGCAAGAACGACTGATGTAATGGCATCAGATGCATGTTTTATACCCTTGACGACCTGACGTCATGGAAGGGACAGCAACTGACGCAGGACCAAAGACTTTGTTAATCAGGCCGACTGAGGGCAACCTGCCAGCAGATTACCCAAATGTAATGACTGCAACAGTGAAACAAGATGTACATCTGATAGAGCAAGTAACCTGCTCTGAAGCGTAGATATCTTCTGCAAGATTCCCATGATTGGGATGTGCAGGTATGCTTCCTTTAGAGTGTTGCCAACCAGACATCTTTGCCTAGCATAGGAAGCAACTGGTGAAGAGTTAGCATCTTGAATTTTGGAATCACCATAAAAGTGTTTAAGGTGGACAGGTCCAGGATAGGACACCATGAGTTGTCTTTTCTGGGTATCAGGAAAAGTTCTGAGTAGAAACCTTGTCCCTTTTCATCTTCTGGTACAGTCTGAATAGCCTTTATGCTTGAGAGAGAGTACACTTGCTTCTGAGCCTCTGCCAACTGATTTGGGGATAGATCTGGCCAACCGTTTGGGGTTGTTAATGTGTGGAATTGAAATCTGTATCCTTGGGAAGCTATATTTAAAACCCATTTGTCCTGGGTAATGAGTTCCCAGTTTTCTCCATGCAGAGTAATCTCCCCCCCCAAAGGAGCAGTCAGTTGAGAAGAGCTTGAAAGTTTTAAAGTTAAGTCACCATAGGTTTACCATAGGGGGGAGTTTTACTACTCCCAGATTTGGAAGTGGGAGCCCCCAACTGCTTAGTACTGTGCATACCCTTTGACTGGAGCCCGGGTGTTCTGCTGGATCTGGGTTTGAACTGAGAAGGCCTGGAAGAGGCAGGAAAGGACCAATTCTTAGAGGGCCAATGCCTACTAAATCTTGGAGGTTGTACTTGTAAGAAATCTTTAACAGTTGGCATAGATTTAGCTTTTTCCTCCATCTTTTTAAGAACATCTTCTGCCTTGTTGCCAAATAGGCGGTCCTGATTAAAGGGAGCATCCAGTAATTTAGCTTTAACATTATCTGGCAAGGATTGCTCCTTAAGCCAAGCATGCCTTCTAAGTACAGACCCAGTGACAGCAGCCTTGCAAGATGCCTCTAGTGAATCAAAACCACACTGCAAAGTAAGTTTTCCAACCTGTTCAGCAGAATGCATTAAATTTTGTAAATCCTTATTTTCAGCACAATCAGGAATCAACATCATTTCTGTTTAAGCAATCCAATATGCTGCTGATACTTTAACATATGAAACTGGCAGTTTAAGGCCCTAACGGCCAAAGTTGCAGACGTGTATAGCTTCTTAACCCATCTATCCAGCGCCTTGTAGTCTCTATCAGAGGGGGTAGGATGTTTGGCAGTAGTAGCCTTAATGTCCTTGGGTCCCTGTGAAATGGTCTCAGGATCCGCAGTAGGATTTTTGAAAAGGAACTTGAGAGTCATGAACCCTGCAATATCTATCAGGTTTTCTGGGAGAAGGAGGTAAGGAGTCAGGGGCCAAGCTAGATTCCGAAAAGGCATCAGCAATGTCTAGTACAGGAGGGATAGCTAAAGGGCTGTGCTGGGGCAGGAATAAGAAATCTCTAAGCCTCTTAGAATCAGAGTAATCCTGACTCTCCCAATGAAAATGCTCCCTAAGAGTATGCAAGGTTTCACCAAAAGAGAAATCCTCGGGGGTGGGGTGGGGGTTAGAAGGAATAGAGTCCTCAGCATCAGAATCCTCATAGGTAGAAAAGGGTAAATCCTGGTCAGAGTTAACAAATTTCAGAATCCTGGTCTTAAGTATCATAAGCAAAATCAGTCCTAGGTCTCAGAGGGGGGAAAGTTGTCTTTCCCTGATTAGAGTAATAAGGTCTTCAGCCATTCTTATTTGTTTAGGCATAGAGGCCTGACCATGTGGTCTGGTCATCGGTTTTCTAAACATGGTTCGAGTTTTAGGCCTTGAAGAAGATGGCGTCTGATATGCAAGTCAGTAGGCCTGAATACACCCTCAGAAGCCGGTGCCTGCACAGAGGTTCCTGACCCATCCAAGGTAGAGGCATCCGCAGGTTCCACAGTTGAAGCATCTCGCGGCATACCAAACTCCGAATGGGTCTCAGTAGAGGCCTGCAAATCTGAAGTAGCAGGTATCAAGGGCTGCGAAAGCGCCTCACTGAATACCACCAAACTGGTGATTGGCTTAGGAGAAGCTCAGTCGGCAGCTTTGGACCTAAGCGGTCTGTCTCTATCTTTGCGTTCTTTCAGAATGTCGGCAGTCGGATGGCTTACCGAAGACACATCTGGATAATTGAACAGAGCAACAAAATATTGAGAAGCGAAAATATACAGACAACGCATAGTTTGTTTAAATAAGGCACAAAACCGACAGCAAGGTGCATCGTGGTCAGGGCCTAGTCAAGGAATACAGAATGAATGGAAATCTTTGAGGTATTTGCTTTCCACATGAAATACAATTTACTTTTACTGACATCTGTTTAGCATAAGAAAAAGCTTCCCCAACGGGGTACTTAGCTTTAGTTGAAGACTTCGGTTCTGAAACTCAAATGAAAATTTCAGAAGTTGGCCGACCGGGAACTGCTTCAGGCACCGCAAGGCAAGAAAGACTGATGTAATGGTGTCTGCTGCATGGTTTATACACCTGACGTCACGGAAGAAGAGAGAGCAACCGACGCAAAACCCAAGACTTTGTTAATCAGGCCGACTGAGGGCTACTGCAAGCAGATAACCCAATTGTGATGACTGCAACAGTGAAACACAAAGATCATCTTGAATTTCTTGACCAGGGCTTTCTATATAACCCTGACATTAAGAAGGGGTATAGGTGACAGTAAAGAAGGCTCTGTGGTCACAATTTCTCCATGATACCTCTCACCTGCTTGTCAATGTTAAGAATGAGAGTAAAATTCTTGTATTTCACATTTCACAACTATGCAAACAGATTTAGCATTGACTGGCCCCATTTACACAAGACTTTCTCTGTCACCCTGTTTAGGAATGACTGAAGGGGAAGGAGCAAGTTCTTGTTCAAAGTGACATGACATTGATTCCCCTGATATGTGAAAAATCACTCAGAACATATGGGAGGTTGTACAATCTCACACCTTGCTAGCTTTCCTGCAGGAATGAGCAGAGTGAGCTTCCTCTGGTCTGCTAAACATCATATTACCCAACACAGTTTTCTGTGTGGATGACCAGTGTTCTCTGGTATAAGCTCTGGAAGGCCAATATGGGAAAAAATCTTGGCACTTCATAACACTGCATGCAGCTGTGATTCCTGAGGGGACCATGACACTAGAGCAGTTCTGCTCTGGAAATAACCCCCCTCCATACACACCGGTTACAAATATGTAGTATGAGCGTGTGTGGATGGGAAGGAGTTTCTGAGGCTACCACTGAAACCAATGCAAGCATTCTATGCAATCTATGCTACTCTTAACAGTACTTACTGAAATGGATCACAACACCAATGCTTACCACATATTACTCAGTTTTGAGCACAAATTCTGCTTAGCCATCCCGGGCCCAAATAGGATACAGGGCAATTTTTAGGTCCAGTATCTTCTCTCGAAGTAAAAATGCAGACTAGAATGCATACTTGCTGATTGATGGAAAAAATGCAAGAATTAATTTTACCATCAAAGTAGAGAACATGCTTGGTTGTTTAGCTCCTGGGATGATGCAAACAAAAAGTTAATCAGCTGAACATGGCAAACTTTGCTCCCTAGTAGCTACTGGTGAGCTGCTACTAATGCCATGACATGATAAAAACTCTGGGACTATGATAAAAGTAAATGTTAGGCTTCTGAACAGAAAGTGAACAGCTTCTAGAACTCCTTGGCAAATCTGATATGGTGCAAGGTGTCCTGGAGATCTAAAGACCACATTTAGTATTCCTCTTTAAAGGCACATGTGGACTGTTTGCCATTAAAATATCTGAAATATGTGCTTTATTAATAACTTATTTACACAGGGGAAGATTAAGAGGGCCTCTTCAAGGGATCTGTAGAACAGCATGCCCCACTGCAGACTGCTCCACCAGCAATGACTACTGAACCTTGTTTTGCTGTTCCAACGTCTGAATTGAGTGCAAAGGCACAGACAGCACTAACAACTACAAGAGTCAGTTCTGAAATTCTGTTGGGATGCCAGGGCCATGAGAAGAGGAACCAAATACAGTAAATGTTATAGCTGTCCAGTGGGAAGTTACTGGACAAAGGTTCTGTTTGAAACCACCTCACTGCATATCAGCATCAGTACATAGCACCAATAATGCACAGATACCTGTATCAGTAACAGGTAAACTGACAATGGGTACCCTGGCTGCAAACAATAGCACTGACTGGACATACCGGGTAAATATGCCTGGATTTGGGAGGGAGAGAGAATGTCAACTTTGGTGGCTGTGGTGCTAGAATGAGGTGCCAACATCTTGTCCCTTACTGCCCATATGACCAAGGCTAATTTAGGAAATAAGCCTCAAGTAGAACTGGGGCGATAGCACCCACAACACTGACGCCTGGAAAGACTGCCAAGGGACAGGCCCTCCAGAGTAATGGTACCCTCACACTCCACAGACATCAGACTTGGAGCTTTACAACATTCAGGTGGGCTGTCTTCAGGGCTGAGAAACCTTGCAACGTGGAAACTTTCAAACAGTACAGGATCTGCCAGGGCTGAAGCATGGGAAGCCTTGTACGTTGACTTCTCAGAATGGTCATCTCCAATGGATACTAAGCACAAATTTCAATCTTTTCAAACCCATCAGTAGGGACAGCATTTAAAGGGGAAAATACATGGGTCTGAAGAAGTCTGCAGAAAACTGGGACTGTGACTGGCATATAAGCATTCAGCTTCTCATTCTGTCATTTGCGAGTTATGCCACTAAATTCTTGTCAAAAGGAACACGCTAATGTGCCATGCCTTTTCATCAAGGCAAAACAAGCAGTGTGAAAACCTGCTGCATGCCAACCACAAGCATGATCTTCAAGTAATGGTTCTGACATTCAGTTAAGCATCAGGTCAAAGGACACAAGCAGAGAAGAGCAGAGAGAAAGAACAGTTGTGTACACTTACCATAAATGTAGATGTTAGAGTGTATTCACTGTTGCAGTCATCACATTTGGGTTATCTGCTTGCAGTAGCCCTCAGTCGGCCTGATTATCAAAGTCTTGGGTCCTGCGTCGGTTGCTGTCTCATCTTCTGTGACATCAGGTACTCAGGGGTATACAGCATGCAGCCGACGCCAATACTAAGTTTTTCTTGCCCCAGATGTCAGGTGCCCCCATTAATGGGAAGCAATTAAATATAAATATACAAGGTTATACCCCCAACAAAAAAGCAAATACACCAAAAAGCTTTTAAGTATAGTAGAGGAGAACAGAGGTATAGCCAAAAGAAGTCAGGAGGCTGGAGGGAGGGTAACCAGGACTGCAACAGTGAATACATTCTAATATCTACATTTATGGTAAGTGTACACAAATGTACTATGTTCTTAGTGTTTCACTGTTGCAGTCATCACATTTGGGTAGATTCCTAAAGCTAAGGATGGGAGGAGGAATTTAGATAGCATTAGGACCAGCTATAAGGCCCTGCAAGACTGCAGTGGCAATGCCAGCTCTGGATTTAGAGAAAATTGGCAAACGGTAATGCTTGGTGAAAGTATGTACAGAACTCCAGGTAGCAGCTTCTAGGATGTCTCTGGTAGGGACACCTCTGAGAAAGGCTGTGGAGGTAGATGCAGCCCTGGTTGAATGGGGTCTAATCGCCTGTGGGACAGGTTTTCCATGGTGCTTATAGCAGAAATGAATACAATGGCCTATCCACTTAGAAATGGTTTGCTTTGAAATAGCCTTCCCCTTTGCCCCTGCAGCAAATGCCACCAGCAGTTGTTCAGACCTCCTTGGAGGTTTAGCCATGTCCAAGTAAAATCTAAGTTGTCTGTGCACATCTAAAGAGTGCAGTATCCGTTCCCCTTTGTTCTCTGGATTAGAAAAGAAGGTTGGCAAATGAATGGACTGATTAAGAGCCACACTGGATACCACCTTGGGCATTAAAGACTGATTTGGTCCTATGGGACACCCTGCCCGCATGAAAAATGATGAAAGGCTCCACTGCCATAAGGGCCTGTAATTCAGATACCCTTCCTACTGAAGTGATTGCTAAAAGGAAAGCGGTTTTCCAAGAAAGGAATTTTAACTCTGCAGTTGCAGCTGTCTCGAAAGGAGGAAGAGCGATTTTTTTTCCAACACAAAATTAAGGTTCCAGGCTGGAGTTAGGGCTCTCCTGGGTGGTCTCAAGTTTTTGGCCCCTCTGAGGAACTATTTGAGGAGTGGGCGAGAAAAGAGGGGTGGTTCTGTGTTGTAATGAGCTGAAATGGCTGAGGCGTGAATTTTGATGGAGGAAAAGGAAAAGCCCTTATGAAGCATCTCAGTTAATTATTGAAGAATCTGAGATAAATTGGGCACTGCAGTGACCATCCCTTGAGTTTGGTTCCAGGCACAGAATCTTTTCCATTTTTCAGCACAAGATTTTCTAGTACTAGGCCTCTTTGCCTCCAAAATGACATCCAACACTTGTTTACTGAGGGATGGTACCGGAGAGATTAGATAATCAAGCCAGGCTGCCAGGTTCAGGGTTTGAGGCTGGGGGTGCAGAACCTGGTTCTCCTGCTGAGACAGCAGGGTAGGGGGGGTCTGAGGTAGGTGCCATGGAGCCAGCTGTGACACTGCGCAAGAGGGGGTACCAGTGTTGGCGTGGCCAGTTTGGTGCAATCAGCATCATCCTTGGTTTGTCCTGTTTGATCTTTAGTAGTACTTTTGGAGAGGCAGAGGAGGAAAGGCATAAACTGATAGATTTTTCTAGCTAAAGGATAAAGCAGCCACTTTCCAAGCTTGTTTGTGGGGAGACCTTGTGTAGAATTTGTCCAATTGGTAGTTCTGCGGGGAGGCAAACAGGTCTATATCTGGGATCCATTTGTTGATCAACATGTTGAAAATCTTTGATTCCAGTTTTCACTTGTGTGGGTCCATGAGATTTCTGCTTAGTTCGGCTGCCAGCGTATTTAGTTTTCCAGGCAGGAATTGAGCTTGTAGGTGCACTTGGTAGCTCAAGGCTGTGTTCCACACAGCCATGGCTAGTCTGCAGAGGGGGTAAGAATGGGTACCCCCCCTGCTTGTTTATGTTCCACATAACGGTGGTGTTGTCCGTCTTTACCATTAACTGACCTGGAAGAATGTGGTCCTTGAAAGCTGTCAGAGCATTCTGTATAGCTAACATTTCTTTTTGATTGATAATGCAGGTGCATTTGACTTGGGTTCCATTTGCCCTGAATGCACTTCCCTGTCAGGTGAGCCCCCCCCCCCATACATAGTCTGAGAAGTCCGTTAGGGTTTGGGCAGCAGGGGGTAAAGTGAATGGTAGTCCCTTGTTTTGGTGGCAGGCCACTGCCCACCAAAGGAATTTTAACCGTAGGCAAGGTATGATAGGAATAATTGCTTCTAGATCCTGAGAATGTTGACACCATAGGCTTTTAGATACCATTGTAGTTTCCTCATACGCAGTCTTGCATATGGAATTAGTAGAATGCACAAGGCCATGAACCCCAAGGCCTGCAGTATTTGCCTTGCAGATAGCAGGGTTTGTATGGCCACTAGTTTGAAGTTGTCAAATGAATGTTTCTCTGGCATGAGGAAAACCATCTGGGAAGTTGTGTTCAAGCTTCCTCCCAGGAATATAAATTGTTGACAGGGTACCAGATGTGATTTCTTTTTGTTTATGGTGTACCCCAGACAAGTTAACACCTTTTGTACAAATGCCAGCAGATTCAGAAGTATGTCCTGGCTTTCTGCCTGAATTAGACAATCGTCCAGGTATGGGTTATTTGAATATTTCTTTGCCCGCAAAATGCAATGACTGGAGCGAGGCACTTCGGCTTATCTACTGTGCCCAGGGTATTCACAAAGGGCAGTGCAGAGAACTGATAGTGCATGCAGCCTGCTTTGAAGAGTACAGTTTTGTACCTACCATAAATGTAGATGTTCGAAGATCCACATTGCTGCAGTCCTTACATATAGGGTAGTCCGCTGTCCTCGGTCGGCCCGAATACCAAAGTATTAGGCTGACGTCGGTCAAGGCGCTTAAAACTGACATCAGGACGTCAGGGTACAAAAGCGCATGACCGACGTCATTTCCTCAGTCTTTTCTTGCCCCAGATGTCAGAAGGCCCAACAAGAAAGGCCAAAGCCAAAAACCAGCAAAAACTAACCAACCACCCGTGCACTAACCATATTTACAATATGTACAACACAAACCACCCCACCACCTTCAACAACAGAGGGGAAGGAGGGAGGGTAAGTGGACTGCAGCAATGTGGATCTTGAACATCTACATTTATGGTAGGTACCAATTTTCAAAACCACTCAACTGTAAACAAACAATTAACATACTTCGTACCCCATTAATATTTCTAACCTAAACACATGTAATTTGATAGTGAAATATTACAACTAATGGTAAAACAAATCAAGCCAACAATAGAAAGGGTTTGATAGAAATAAAATCATTTATACCCGGTTCATTTGTGGCATCAGTCAACACCTGCCAAATGCTTTCTTTTTAACTTAATATTGCCTTAAAATTTCCCCCTCTGTTTGATGTAAAAACTTGATCCATTATGGCAAAACGTACGGATCTAGGATTCCAATCAGAGATGTATAGGAAGAAAACATTCTCTAATGCATATATGGAATTTACTAGCCATCACTCGACATATGTTAAAAAACATCTTCAAGGGTCAATGCATAACAGCAGCCAGGATGTCATCCAATCATGAAGTTATGACAAGGGAAATAGAATTTACAACATCTAGGTTTTATTAATAGAGGCTACTCGGAAGGTTTGTTGAAGGACGTTTCACAATTTGTAATTAAGGAATGGGGCAATAAATATCGTCCGATATTAGGAATATGGCAAGACATTAGTAAGTCTGAATAAAGGAAAATTAGCAAGTGTTCCAATTAATAGAGTGCGTTCATTAACCTATTCGCCATATGTGAATGAAATTATGAATATTGTATTTAAATACTGGAAGAATTTAACAGTAGCTGATGATATCAAACAAATTAGGGGATAAACCAAGTTTTGTGTTCAAGATGGGCTTAAACATCATCAAGAGGTTATTACAATTGGGGAGTAGAGAAAGACAGACATAATACTAATAAAGCAACTACCAAATGTGGGTCATGTAATCAATGCCATTTGATTAATGAGAGAGATGGAATAAAACTACAGAATGTACACAGGACCTACATTAAATTTAGAAGGGGGAATTGCAACAGTAAGAATATTATTTATTTAGCTAGTTGTACATCATGCCCCGCTTACTATGTTGGCAAAACAGAGATTTAAGAATATAATTTATGATCATGTTTACAGAATCAGGGTAAATGACACCAAGAATGCTTTATATAGACATATAGAGAAGAAAGGGGAACATCATAGTTTCAGTTTTTGCCATAACAGATCAAGTTTTTACATCAAACAGAGGGGGCAATTTTAAGGCAATATTAAGTATAAAAAAAGCATTTGGCAGGTGTTGACCGATGCCACAAAGGAACTGGGTATAAATGATTTTTTTCTATCAAACCTTTTCTATTGTTGGCTTGATTTGTTTTACCATTAGTTGTAATATTTCACTATCAAATTACGTGTGTTTAGGTTAGAAATATTAATGGGGTACGAAGTGTGTTATTGTTTGTTTACAATTTAGTGGTTTTGAAAAGTTTGTATTTTAATTATTGTTTTAGGATACATTAAGTTTTAAGACACCAAAGTTTTGGTTGTTTTTATAAATCATGTTTTTAAAATTATGTATAAATTAAAGTAAGCACTAGCACTTTAACTCTCAATACATTCCTTTTAAAATCTTTTTGGCGCCATTCTACAGGCAAGATTTAATCCACTGTTCTGAGGAAGTCTGATAAGCGGATGAAAGCGCTTAACAGTTGAATATGTGGATTTCAGTTTCCAATATTGTGGTTCGGGTTCATTTTGGATTAATACCATCTTTGCCTTATTCGAGTAAGCCTTACTTTTCTAAACTTAGCTGGGACGGTGAGTTGACCGTCTTGTTACGTAAATGTAGATGTTAGAGTGTATTCACTGTTGCAGTCATTACACTTGCGTTATCCTGTTGGTAGGATACCCGCAGTCGGCCTGAATTCCAATGTCCTGGTCCTGCGACGGTTGTTGCCCCTTCCCTGACATCAGTGCGCCAGGGGTATACAAGATGCAGCTGATGCCATTTTCTTCAGTTTTTCTTGCCCCAGATGTCAGGTGCCCCCAAAAGGGTAGGCTAAAAAAAAATTGCTTATAAAAAGCATGCACTAAAATAAACAATACCTTCATCTACAAGCAAATACACCACATAGGTTGTATACAATAGAGAAGTACAGATAAGTCCCAGCAAAGAAAGGGGGATGGTGGGTGGGTAACCTGGACTGCAACAGTGAATACACTCAAACATCTACATTTATGGTAGGTACAAAACTGTACTATGTTCGTGTTTCACTGTTGCAGTCATTACACGTGGGTTGAATCCCAAAGCTGAGGTTGGGCGGCTGGGTCTAAATAGAATTAGGAGCGGCTATGAGGCCCTGCAGAACTGCAGTGGCAAAGCCTGCTCTGGATTTAGAGTAAAGAGGTGGTAGTGCTTGGTGAAAGTGTGCACTGAACTCCAAGTTGCAGCCTCTAAAATTTCCTTGGTTGGTACTCCTCTGAGAAAGGCTGCTGATGTGGCTGCTGCCCTGGTCGAATGTGGCCTAATGCTCTTCGGTACTGATTTGCCATGCTGTGCATAGCAGAAACGAATGCAGTGTCCTATCCATTTTGAAATAGTCTGCTTTGAGATGGCCTTTTCTTGTGATCCTGCAGCATATGTCACTAAAAGTTGCTCAGTCTTTCTGAAAGCTTTTGTTTTGTCCAAGTAGAAGCGTAGCTGCCTGTTTATGTCCAAAGAATGCAGAAGTCTCTCCCCTTTATTCTGGGGATTTGGATAATAGGCAAATGAATGGTTTGATTAAGAGCCACACTGGAAACTACCTTTGGCATAAATGTTGGGTTTGTCCTTAGAGAAACCCTATCAGGATGGAAAATGATAAAAGGTTCCACTGCCATTAATGCATGTAACTCTTAGTCTCTTCTTGCTGAAGTTATTGCTAGGAGCAAAGTTGTTTTCCATGATAAGAATTTGATCTCAGCTGTATTGGCTGGCTCAAAAGGAGGCAGTGTGAGCTTTTCCAAGACAAAATTGAGGTCCCATGTAGGTATCGGTGCTCTCCTTGGGGGTCTTGTGTTTTTGGCCCCTCTGAGGTACTGCCTTAGCAGTGGATGTGAAAAAATAGGTGTTTCCGTATTGTAATGAGCTGAAATGGCAGAAGCATGGATCTTAATTGATGAGAAGGATAGGCCTTTGTCCAGCATCTCAGTTAGGTATTGTAAAATCCGAGGAATATTTGGAACAAGCGGGTCAATTCCTTGTGCCCGATTCCAAGCACAGAATCTCTTCCATTTTTCTGCATAAGATTTTCTGGTGCTGGGCTTCCTGGCTTCCAAAATGACATCCATAACTGCTTTAAAGAGAGGTGTGTTCTGAGTTGTTATATCATTCGCCATACAGCCAGATTTAAGGTTCTGAGTTGGCTGTGCAGGATCTGATTGTTTTGTTGGGTCAGAAGATGAGGAATTTGAAGTAAAGTCCAGGCTGGGCCTTGAAACAAGCTCTTTAGGATTGGGTACCAATGCTGGCGTGGCCGGTCTGGGGACATCAGAATCATTTTTGGCTTCTCGTCTGACCTTTAGGAGTACCTTGGGGAGGAGAGGCAGTGGAGGAAAGGCTTAAACTGTCAAGGTTTTCCAGCTGAATGATAGAGCATCCACCTTCCATGCTTGTGTGTGATAAGTTCTTGTGTAGAATCTCTGTAGTTGGCAGTTGCGGGGGGAGGCAAATAGATCTATGTCTGGGCATCCCCATTTCCTTGTTATCATGCTGAAGACTTGTGGATCTAGTTTCCACTCGTGAGGGTCCATGAGGTTTCTGCTTAGTCTGCCAGAGTATTTGTCTTTCCTGGCAGGAATTGTGCTTGCAGATGTACTTGATAGGTCAAATGCTGTGTTCCACAAAGTCATGGCTTGCCTGCAGAGGGCATAGGAACGCAGTCCCTCGCTTATGTACCACATGACCGTAGTATTGCTGGCCTTGAACATGAAGTTGTCCTGGATGGAGTAGGATCCTTGGCGGTTGTCAGGGCATTCTGTACAAAGTTAGCACTTTTTGATTGGATATGAAGATGCATTTGGGTTTGCAGGCCACGAGATCCTAAATAAATTTTCCTACTGCGCTCCCCAGGCATAATCCGATGCATTCAGCATGTCCGTCGGCCGTGCGGCGCGGAACGTCGTCCTTGTTGTGCATTATGCCATTGCCCTATGGAAACTCCTGCTGCAGGCAGGGAATGAGAGTAATTATTGTTTCCAGGCTGTGGCAATGTTGAGTCTCAAACACTTTTATATACCATTGTAGCTCCTATATGCAGTCTTGCATATGGAATTATAGAATGGTGATGCCACTTACCCAAAGCCCAGAACTTTTCTGCAGTAACTGGGTTTTGTTGCCATCATTTGGAAGTAATGAGTCAGTTGCCTTTGTTTGCCTGGAGGAGATAAGTCATCTGGGCAGTTGTATTTAAGCTTTCAAATTTGGTGGTATCTCTGAGAGGGAATCCGTTTTGATTTCTTTTCGCGATTGTGTACCCCAGTAAATTAGTGATTTCACAAATGCCAGAGTTTAGTAGAATGTCCTGTTCTCTGCTTGAATTGGCGCAGTCATTCAACCAGAGATATGTTTAATCCCTTGTTCGGTAAATGCAGTTTCTACGGTGCCAGGTATTTTGTGAAGACCGGCCAGAAAGCCAAAGGGTAGCGCAGAGAACTGGTAGTATTGAGCCAGCGCGCCAGGAAGCTTTCGAGGTATCTTCTGCAAGATTGTCTGATTAACATGCAGGTATGCCTGGAGGTCCAGCGTTAATAGACAAGCCTTCTTGCCCAGCATGGGCAGAAGCGCTGCAGTGTCAACACATTTTGAGTTTTGGAAACGCTCCAGAAAAGACGTATTTAGAATAGACAGGGTTCAGTATTGGTCTCCAGGCTTTGTCCTTTCTGTGTACCAAGGAAAGCTCAGTAAAATCCTTGCCCTGCCTTGCTGTGGGCATTTTGAATAGCCCTCCTATGTCCATGAGAGATGAAATTTGTTTTGTGCCTTGTGCATCGACATTGTGTGGCAGGTCTGGCATACCTTTTGCCTTTGGGAGGTGGAAAGTGGAACCTGTGGGCCCTGAGAAAGAATAACATTCAGTACCCGCATTTGTCCTGCGATCATGTGCTAATTTGAAAAATGCTAGCTTTCCCCCTAAGGGTGCTGCCAAAAGTGAAGTCCTTGGCATTGGCAGTGGGAAGTCATTGGGACTCTTTCCTATATGATTGTGATTAGTCTTCTCCGCTTTTGGAGGCAGAAGCGCCCCATTGTTTAGCCCTGTATGAGCCTTGGGGCTGAGATCTGCCTCTAGGGCATCTGTATCTGCCTCTTTGTGGCCTGTGTCACTGGAAAGGACCAATTCTTAAGCCAGTTCCTGCTAAATCTGGGTGGCTGAACCCGTAAGAAATACTTTACTGTCTGCATAGATTTCGCTTTATCCTCCATTTTCTTTAACACCACTTCTGCCGTAACACCAAAGTATCATGCTGTAATGGAGCATCCAATAATTTTGCTTTAACATGATCAGGCAGACTGTTCCTTTAACCATGCATGCCTTTAAATGACAGAGCATGTAACTGCGGTCCTGCAAGAAGCCTCTAGTGAATCAAAACCACATTGCAAAGTACGCTTTCCCACTTGTTCAGCTGCATGCAATAAATCCTGCAATTCCTTGTTTTCGGGACATTGAGTTTGTCAGCATTTTCTGTTTTAGCAGAGACATTAGGTATTGCTGATATTTAAACATGTGAAACTGGCAGTTTAAAGCCCTTACAGCTAAAGTAACAGAGGTATAAACTTTTTCCCCCCATCTGTCCAGTGCTCTAGAATCCCTATCAGAGGGAACAGGGTTTTTTGCAGTGGAAGCCTTGACCCCTTTGGGGTCTGAGATATAGTTTCTGGGTCAGCAGCCGGGTTTTTATAAAGAAATTTATGTGAATCTGGAACCCTGTAGTACCTTATCTGGCTTAACTGGTGCAGGGGGTAAAGAATCAGGAGACAGACTGGACTCAGAAAATACATCTACAATGTCTAGCACAGGAGGAATAGCAAGAGGTCTGTGTTGAGGCAATAAAAGAAAGTCTCTGCACTTTTTCTTGGATTCTGAATAACCTTGGGTCTCCCAGTGGAAATGCTCCCGCATGGTGTGCAGGGTTTCCCCAAAGAACAGTCCTCAGGAGGAGAAGCTGAAGGGATAGATTCTTCAGCATCAGAGTCCTCACAGGGAGGCAGAGAATATCCCTGTTCTGAAGAAGAATAAGATGAAATAGAAACCTGACCAGAGGAAGCAGTCAGCGTCTTGCCTAGGCTTTTTATCAGGAGGGGGATGGGAACCCCTGAACAAAGTAATTAGGTTCTCGGCCATTTTAAGCATCTGTTTCTTAGGCATGGATGACTGTCCTGGAGAATGCTGTACTTGTTTCTTTGCCTTTAAAGGTGTTTTAGACTTTGTCTTGGCTGCTGAAGTGGTCTTGATAGAAAGCTGTGTAGGTCTGTAAACACCCTCAGAAGCAGATGCCTGCTCAGCGCCTCCGGACCCATCTGAGGGAGTAGTTTCCGTAGGCCCAATACCTTGAGTTTCCAGAGGCCTGTCTCCATGGGGAGTCGGCCTGGCTCTGAGGTAGCAGCAGGCTGCAAAGCGCCTCACTGAGAATGGGCGACTGGCCTAGAAGAGACTTTGTCATCGGTTTTGGACCTCGGATGCTGTCCTTTCTTTTTCTTTGGTTTTATGAACTCCGGTCTTGGCTTTTCCGACGGCATTATATAGTTAAACCTTCGCCAAAGTAATGGAAAGCAAAATCGTTCACGCTCAATAGTGCATTGGTTAAATCTAGCACAAACCGACAACAGTTGTGTACACTTTGCCATAAATGTAGATGTTAAGAGTGTCTTCACTGTTGCAGTCATCACTGTAGGATTCTTCCTGCCGCAGGCAGCCTCGGTCGGCCAGAATCCCAAAGTCTGGGTCCGGCATTGGCAGTGTACTCACCCTCCCTGGCCAGAGCTCAGGGTACAAAGTCAGACGCCATGTTCTCCAGTTTTCTTGCCCCAGATGTCAGGTGCCCAAAATGAAGGCTTAAGGTAAAACAAAATGTAACATACAAACCCCATAAAGTACAGTTTTGTACCTACCATAAATGTAGATGAGAGTGCTAATACAGCTGCAGTCATAACAGATGGGTTCTCCTGCCAGGGTCCTCGGTCGGCCGAATTCCAAATTCTAGGTCCGTGTTGGTTGTCGCCGCTTCTTCCCTGACGTGCGACAGGGTATAAAGAAACCAGCAGACGCCAGTTTCTTCAGTTTTTCTTGCCCCAGATGTTAGGTAACCCCAGAAGGAAGGCAATACATAAATTTGTGTAATAAAGCAATGCAATATAATCAAAATACAGTAGTTGCAAGCAAATACACCATAAATGAATACCCCAGTCAGGTTGTATGAGGAGGTGTTAGCCAATAGGCCTGTCCCAAGAGGGGAAGGAGGAAACCTGGACTGCAGCTGTATTAGGACGCGAACATCTACATTTATGGTAGGTACAAAACTGTACTATGTTCATCGTGCATACAGCTGCAGTCATAAAAGATGGGTAGAATCCCAAAGCTAAGAAAGGGGTGGTAGGCACTAGGTGGAACTAGGAGGAGCCAGGATGCCCTGCAAGACTGCAGTGGCAAAGCCTGATATAGTTTTGGAGTATAATGGCAGGTGGTAGTGCTTGGAGAAGGTATGCACAGAACTCCAAGTGGCTGCTTCCAAAATATCTTTGGTAGGAACTTCTGAGGAAAGCTGCAGGTAGCTGTGGCCCTAGGGGAGTGAGATCTGATGCCTGTAGGTACAGTTTTGCCATGAAAAGAATAGCAAAAGCGTATGCAGTGGGCTATCCATTTTGAGATTGTCTGTTTGGAGATGGGCTTTCCCTGAGCTCCTATAGCATAGGACAGAGCTGTTCTGATTTTCTGAAAGGCTTTGTTCTGTCCAAATAATAACGCAGCTGTCTGTGGATGTCCAAGGAATGTAGTAATCTCTCCCTTTTGTTTTGAGGATTAGGATAAAAGGTAGGTATGTATGGCCTGATTCAAAGCTACCCTGGATACCACTTTAGGCATAAAGGACGGGTTGGTTCAAGGAAACTCTGTCCTGATGGAAGATGATAAAAGGGCTGCACAGCCATGAGAGCTTGTAGTTCTGAAACTCTACGAGCTGAGGTGATAGCCAGAAGAAAGCTGTTTTCCAGGACAAATATTGCAAATCTGATGAGGCAGCTGGCTCAAAGGGAGGCAAGGTCAGTTTTTCCAGAATTAAATTGAGATCCCAAGCAGGTATTGGTTGTTTCCTTGGGGTCTTAGATTCTTAGCCCCTCTGAGGAACTGTCTTAAGAGAGGTGAGAGAATAAGGGTGGATCAGTGTTGTATTCTGCAGAAATGGCTGAGGCATGGATTTTGATGGAGGAGAATGAAAGTCCACTGCTTAGCAGCTCAGCTAGATACTGTAGTATTTGAGGCAAATTCAGTTTTCCAGGATCCTGGCCCTCTTTCTCATGCCAGACACAAAACCGTTTCCATTTTATGGAGTAAGTTTTTCTAGTTGACGGCCTTCTGGCCTCCAAAATGACATCCTGCACCTCCTTGGAGAGTAGGGTCGATGCTAAGGAATCTTCCATGGCTAGATTGAGTGTTTTAGTTGGCTGTGAAGAGTTTTGAAGCTGTGCTGAGTCAGGAGAAGAGGCATTAGAGGCAGGGTCCATGGTGGGGAGTGTCAGGCTCCTCAGGAGTGGGTACCAGTGTTGTCTTGGCCAGTCTGGAGCAATGAGAATCATCTTTGGTCTGTCTGCTCTGGTTTTCAATAGAACTTTGGGCAGCAGAGGAAGAGGTGGGAAGGCATAAACTGTCATTTATGTCCAACTGAAAGAGAGCGCCCACTCTCCAGGCCTTTGGATGGAAAATCCTTGAGCAGAATTTTGTCAATTGGTGATTTTTGTGGGAGGCAAAGAGATCTATGTCTGGCCTTCCCCATGCTTGGATTATCTCTGTAAAAACTTTTGGATGCAACTTCCATTCGTGTGGATCTGTCATATTTCTGCTTAGGTTGTCTGCCAGCGTGTTTTCCTTGCCTGGCAAGTACTGTGCTTGTAGTTCGATTTGTAAGTCCATGGCCATGTTCCAAAGTGACATGGCCAGTCTGCATAGGGGGTATGAATGTGTTCCTCCCTGTTCATTTATGTACCACATAACTGTGGTGTTGTCCGTTCTTATCAATAGTTGACCTGGTTGCAGAAGGTCTTTGAAAGCTATAATAGCATTCATTACTGTTAGCATTTCCTTTTGATTGATGTGAAGGTGCTTTTCTTTTTGGGACCATTTGCCCTGAATGCACCGATCTGTCATGTGCACCCCCCCCAGGCGTAGTCCGAGGCGTCTGTTGTGATGACTTGATTTGCTTGAGGCTTGCTGAATGGAAGACCTGTGTTTGTTTGGCATACTTGAGCCCACCACAGAAATTCCTTTTGTAGACATGGAATTAGTGGTATTATTGTTTCCAAACTGTGGCTGTGTTGAGACCATAGGTTTTTCAGGTACCATTGAAGTTTTCTCATATGCAGCTTTGCACATGGGATTAGTAAGATGCAAGATGCCATGAATCCCAGAGCCTGCAGGATTTTCCTTGCAGTCAGCCTGGTGCAATTTGCTAGTGCTCTGAAGTATTGAGTTAGTTGCCCCTGCTTCTCTGGCATGAGGTAGGCCCATCTGGGTGTTTGTGTCCAAGTTGGCACCCAGGAAAATTATCTTCTGAGAGGGTATTAGTCTTGATTTCTTTTTGTTGACTGTGTATCCCAGAGAGTTCAACAACATTATTACATAAGCCAGATGTTTCAGAAGAATGTGCTTGCTGTCCGCTTGGATCAGGCAGTCGTCCAAATAGGGGTATATTTGTATCCCTTGAAGTCTGCAGTAGGCAATTACTGATGCCAGGCATTTCGTGAATACTCTGGGCGCAGTAGATAAGCCAAAGGGCAATGCAGAGAATTGATAATGGGTTGAACCTGCAAGAAATCTGAGGTATCTTCTGCAATTTTGTCTGATTGGGACATGCAGGTATGCCTCCTTGAGGTCCAATTTTACCAGCCAAGACTCCTTGCCCAGCATGGGAAGAAGCTGCTGTAGAGTGAGCATCCTGAATTGTGGTACGAGTAGAAATGTGTTTAGGATGGATAGGTCCAAAATAGGTCTCCAATCTTTTCCCTTCCTTGGTACCAGGAATAGTCTGGAATAAAAATCTTGACCTTGTTCGATGTAGGTACCTCTTGAATAGCTTTCATGTCTATGAGATCTGTAATTTGCCTTTGTGCCTCTGCCCTTTGATTGTGTGGCAGGTTTGGCATGCCTCTCATTTTTGGAAGGGTGTGAAAATGGAATCTGTAGCCTCTGTTTATAATGTCCAGGATCCATTTGTCTTTTGTGACAAAATGCCAATTTTTTGAAAATAACGCCAGTTTTCCTACTAAGGGGGCTGCCATTTGAGTCTTGCTTGGCATGCAAAGGGGAAAGTCATTGGGCTTGCTTTCTGAATGACTGCGAGTTATCCTCACCACCTTTTTGGGTAGGAGCTTGCCATTCTCTGCCTCTAAACGATCCTTGGGATTGTCCTCTGCCCCTCGGGCACCTGTATCTACCTCTTTGGGGTCTGTCCGTGGCTGGAAAGGACCAATTTTTGGAAAGCCAATTTCTACTGAAACGTGGGGGTTGTACCTGTAGAAAATCTCACAGTTTGCATTGATTTAGCCTTTTCCTCCATTTTCCTTAATACCTCCTCAGCATTAGCACCAAATAATACATCCTTTTGTAGAGGGGCATCTAGTAATTTAGCTTTGACATGATCAGGAAAGGTTTGTTCCTTGAGCCAGGCATGTCTATGACTGATCCTGTAACAGCAGCTCTACATGAGGCCTCTAGAGCATCAAAACCACATTGTAAGGTATGCTTACCCACTTGTTCTGCACTATGCATCAAATCCTGCAACTCCTTCAAGTCTGGTTGTTCAGGTTGTGACATTTTACTTTTCAATTGTGATAACAAAACTGTTGGTATTTTAGCATATGGAACTGACAGTTTAAGCCCTCATGGTTAAGGTAGCCGAGGTATATACCTTTTTCCGCTTTCTAAGGATCTGGAATCTCCCGAAGGTAAAGGATTTTTAGCAGGCCTTAATTCCCTTGGGGCCCTGTGAGATGGTTTCTGGGTCAGCAGCATGGCTTTTGTATAGAAATTGCGAGTCAGGAACCCTGTAGTACCTGTCAGGCTTGACTGGGGCTGGAGGCAGAGAATGGTTAAGGCAAGCCTCCGAGTAAACATCATCTAGGATGTCCAAGACAGGAGGTATATCCAGAGGCCTGTGCTGAGGTAGCAAGAGAAATTCCCTAAGTCTTTTCTTGGAATCTGAATAATCTTGGCCTTCCCAGTGGAAGTGTTCCCTTAAGGTATGCAAAGTTTCCCCAAATGAGTAATCCTCTGGGGGGGATATAGAAGGAATGGACTCCTCTGCATCAGAGGATCAAAAGGGAGTAAGAATGTTCCTGATCATCAGAGTGCTCTGAAATAATGGAGCCCTGATCAGAGGGGGATTCTTCCTCCACTCTGGGCCTTTTGTCCGGAGGGGGTTGAGAACCCCGGATAAGAGTAATTAAATCCTCAGCCATTTTAAGCATCTGTTTTTTAGGCATGGGGCCTGGAGATGGGCCCCGTGTAGCTTGTCTCTTAGAATGCATGGCTGCTTTAGACTTAGTGAAAGCCTTGATGGAAAAAGAAGAGGAAGGTCTGAAGACACCTTGAGTGGAGGTAGACCTGTCCACATTTTGAGGTTCAACGCCAAGAGTGGCTTCGGTATCTGTAGTCGGGGTGTGGGCCGAGGAGCCTGCGACCTCGGCAACAGGAGACACCGCCAATGAAGTGTCAGGCTGGCTGCGAGGCGCCTCGCTGAGAACCGGACCGGTAGTCGGCTTTGGCATGGTGTCAAAGGTCGCGGACCACATGTGGGTCCTTATCTCGCTTTTTAGACAAAACTGGAGTCGGAGTATCCAACGATAATATAGTTATATGTTTTCCAAAATAATGCTGGGCGAACTCCGCCAGACGCTTAATAGTGCGTTGAATGTAGCACAAAAGCGACAGATCGAGACATCGTGGTCTGGGCCTAAACAAACACAGAGGTAATGGAAATCCTTATGGTATTTGCTTCCCACATGAAATACAATTATTAACTTTGTCTGACATGGGTCTGAGGCAAGAAAAGTTTCCCCAACGGGATACTTAGCTTTCAAGACTTCAGTTTCAAAATTTTCGTAATTTCAGGAGCTGGCTGACCGGCACTTGCGAACTGCTTCTGTTTCGGGCACCGCGCGGCAAGAAAGACTGAAGAAAATGGCGCTGGTTCCTTTATACCCCTGTCGCACTGACGTCAGGGAAGAAGCAACGACAACAGACGCCGGACCTAGACTTTGGAATTCGGCCGACCGAGGACACGCCTGACGGCAGGAGAACCCATCTGTTATGACTGCAGCTGTATGCACGATGAACATCCTGTAGCAAATGCACCTCAGAAGGGTGAAGTAGGGAATCGCACCAATAAAAGTATAAGAGGGGACAGGAGGGTGGGTAACCCAGACTGCAACATTGAAGACACTAACATCTACATTTATGGTAAGTGTACACAACTGAACTATGTTCATCGTGTTTCACTGTTGCAGTCATTACTGTAGGGTAGAATCCCAAAGCTGAGATAAAGGGTGGTGGTTATAGAGTAGAAGGGGCGGCTAGAAGGCCTTGCAAGACTGCAGAAGCAAAGCCTGCCCTAGACTTAGAATAAAGAGGGAGATTATAGTGCTTAGAGAAAGTATGCACTGAAACCCAAGTTGCAACTTCCAAAATATCTTTGGTAGGTACTCCCCAGAGAAAGGCAGCTGAAGTAGCAGCAGCTCTGGTAGAGAGTCCTAATTTTTCCTGGGATTTGCTTTCCATGATGAGTAACAAAATCTGATTCCATGAGCAATCCATTTAGAAATGGTCTGTTTTGAAATAGCTTTGCCTTGGGAATTTACTGCATAAGAAACAAACAGTTCTGTTTTCCTGATATCCTTGGTTCTGTCCAGGTAAAAGCGAAGCTGCCTCTCCCCCTTATTTTGTGGATTAGGGAAAAAAGTTGGCAGGTGAATAGTTTGGTTTAAAGCCACTTTAGGAATGAAAGTAGGATTAGTCCTCAAAGAAACCCTGTCTTGATGAAAAATAATGTAAGGTTCCACAGCCATGAGCTGTAACTCCAGAGACTCTCCTGGCTAAAGTTAAAGCCAGTAGGATAACAGTCTTCCATTATAAATACTTTACATCAGATGTGGCAGCAGGCTCAAAAGGAGGCAGAGTAAGTTTTTCCAGGACATAATTGAGATCCCAGGCAGGAATGGGTGGTGTCCTAGGGGGCCTTAAATTTTTGCTCCTCTGAGATAGTTTGAAGTGGATGTGAAAAATTGGAGGATCTGTATTATAATGTGCAGAGATAGCTGAGGCATTTTTATGGAGGAAAAGGATAAACCTTTATGCAACATATCTGTAAGGTAATGCAGAATCAATGGAATATTTGGAATGTGAGGATCTGATTCCCGAGCATGCATCCAAGTGCAAAATCTCTTCCATTTACTTTCATAAAATTTCCTAGTGCTAGGCCGCCTAGCTTCCAAGTTAACATCCATGACCTGTTTGGAAAGGGTAGGATTAATCATAGGTCCTGAATACGCCAGGCTGAGAGTTTTGATATGAGAGTGCAGGACCTGGACCTGATGTTGAGACAAAAGATTTGGAATCTGAGGTAGAATCCAAGGAGGTTCCTGGGATAGATTTATCAGTGTTGAGTACCAAAATTGTAGAGGCCAATTTGGGGCTAGTAAGATCAGCTTTGGTTTGTCCTGTTTTATTTTTAATAACACCCTTGGTAGAAGAGGTAGTGGTGGAAAGGCATACCCAGAGAGGTTCCTCCAACTGAATGAGAGAGCATCCACTTTCCATGCTAGCTTGTAACATGCCCTTGTGCAAAGTCTAACTGGTAGTTGTGGGGAGATGCAAACAGATCTATGTCTGGGCTGCCCCAGGCTTCTGTAATCATCTTGAATATTTGGGTGTCCAGCATCCACTCGTGTAGGTCTGACAGGCTCTTGCTCAGGCTGTCTGCCAGAGTGTTTCGTTTCCCTGGCAGGAATTGAGCTTGTAGGTCCACTTTGAAAACTGTGTTCCATAGAGTCATGGCTAGTCTGCAAAGGGGGTAGGAGTGTGAACCCCTTTTATGTACCACATAACTGTGGTGGTGTCTGTCCGTATCAGAAGCTGCCCTGGCTGTAAAAGATCCCTGAAAGCCAAGAGGGCATTCTGCACAGCTAACATCTCTTTTAAACTGATATGTTGATGCTTCTGATCCTCTGTCCAAAAACCTTGCAGGCCTTTCCCCTGCAAGTGGGCTCCCCATGCATAATCCAAGGTGTCCGTGGTTATCACTTGGTAGGCTGGAGGTAGACTGAAAGCTTTCCCTTTGTTTTGAAGACATGCCATGGCCCACCAATGGAATTCCTTTTGCAGGCAAGACAGCAATCACTGTTTCCAGACTGTGACAATGCTGGGACCATAAGCTTTTTAGGTACCATTGTATCCTCCTCATATGCAGTCTTGCATATGGTATGAGTAGGATGCAGGAAGCCATGTAACCCAAAGCCTACAGGAATTTCCTTGCAGTTAGACATTAACGCCAGGCTTTTGAAAGTTGAAGCCAGCTGTAGTTGTTTTTCTGATGTCAGGAATGCCATCTGGGTTGTCTCTAAAAGAGCACCCAGGAAAGTTATCTGTTGAGTGGGTGGCAAATTTGACTTTTTTACGTTCACAGTGAATCCCAAGTACTTGAGTAGATTCGGAACAAAATTCCAGGTGCTGGAGTAAAATGTACTTGCTGTCTGCTTGAATAAGGCCGTCGTCCAGATAAGGGTAAATTGGAATTCCCTTGTGTCTGCAGTAAGCTACTACTGGTGCCCGCACTTGGTAAAAACCCTAGTAGGCAAGCCAAAGGGAAGCGAGAAATGTTTCAGGCCTGCCTTGAACCTGAGGTATCTTCTGCACTCCTGTCTGATAGGAATGTGTAGGCAAGCCTTTAAATCCAATGTCACCATCCATGCATTTTGCTCAACATTGGCAGGAGCTGCTGCAGAGTAAGCATCTTGAACTTTGCCAGGAAAGTGTTTAAAACTGCCAGATCCAGGATGGGTCTCCAAGTATTTTGCTTTCTGGGAACTAGAAAGTCTGAATAAAAGCCTTGCCTGCCTCTGAATTTGGAACTAGTTCTATGGCCCTCAGCCATGAGGGACCTCACCTGTTTTAATGCCTCTGCCCATTGAGTTTTGGTAGGTCTGGCCATCCGTTTGGTTTTGGTAAGATGTGAAAGTGGAATTTGTAACCTCTTAAAACTACACCCAGAACCCACTTGTCTTGGGTTATGCAAGTCCAATTCGTGAAAGAGAAAGTTTTCCTCCCAGAGGAGCTTCCAGGAGAGAGTTCCTGGAACCATGCAGGGGAGTCATTGAGCCTGTTTCCTGTAAGGTTGAGACCTATCTTCTCCACTCCTGGGGTGGAAGCACTCCAATGTCCAGGTCTATAAGAGGTCTGTGCTTGGGCCTCCTCTGGGGCACCTATATCTACCCCTCTGAGGCCTGTCCGAGCTGGGAAAGGACCAATTTTAGCTGGCCAATTTCTGCTAAATCTAGGAGGCTGAACTTGTAAGAAATCCTTAACCGTTGCATAGATTTTGCCTTCTCTCCATTTTCTTTATAACCTCTTCAGCCTTAGACCCAAACAAAACATTATGTTGAACAGGAGCATAACTTTGCTTTTACTTGATCAGGCAAATTTTGTTCCTTTAACCAAGCATGCCTTCTAATGATAGTGGCAGCCGCCTGCAAGAGGCTTCCGAAGCATCAAAACCACAGTGTAAGGTATGTTTTCCCACCTGCTCAGTAGCATGCATCAAATCATGTAATTCCTTATTGTGTACATGCAGAAATGGCACCCAGTTTTGTTTCATAACAGACAAAAAGGTATTGAAATTTCAACATATAAAATTGATAATTTAAAGCCCTAACAGATAAAGTATCAGAAGTGTACACTTTTTTGCCCCATCTCTCCAAAGCTCTAGAATCCTTATCTCTGAGTAGGGTTCTTAGCAGTGGCGGCTTAACACCCTTAGGATCCTGAGAAATGGTTTCTGGATCAGCAGTAGGATTTTTATAAAGAAACTGGTGTGAGTCAAGGACTGTAATATCTATCAGGCTTAACAGGGGCGGATGAAAGGAGGAGTTAAATTAGACTCAGAAAAGACATCATCCACAATATCCAAAATAGGAGGAATAGCCAGGGTCTGCTGAGAAGGAAATCAAGCCTTCTTAGATTCAGAGTACTCCTGGCCTTCCCAGTGAAAATGTCTCATGTCATGTAAGTTTCCCCAAAAGAATAATCCTCAGGAGAAGCTGAAGGAATGGATTCCTCAGCATCAAAATTCATAAGGAGGGAAAATCCTGTTCAGAGGAAGACACTGAAGAGATAGATGCCTGATAAGAGGATTCATAATCCAATTGTCTTGGCCTTTTGTCAGGAGGGACGTGAACCCCTTATAGTTAGACAAGTCCTCCGCCATTTTAAGCATTTGTTTTTGAGATTTAGGTCCCGGATCAGAGGAGGCCTGGGCTTGAGTCTTTGTTTTAGAAGGAGTCTTTGCCTTTCTTTGCCTTTACCTGAAGCTGCGTAGGCCTGAAAACCTCCTGAACCGGTACCTGCACAGGACCCATCCGAGGGAGCATTATCCGAAGGTCCTGCACCTGGAGTATTCAAGGCCTAGTTGGCTCCTCGAGTCTCGCAAGCGGTTCTGTAATGGCCGATAGGGGGCAGCCACTGAGGCCGAACCAGCAGCTGGCTCTGATTGTAAACTGTAGTCTGATTTGGACCTTGAGGCCTATCCTTATCCTTGCACCTTTATGAACTCCGTAGTGGAAGCTTGTCCGACAGCTATAAATTAAATCGCCTCCCAAAGTAAAGGCAAAATCGTATCTCTGTTTAATAGTACGTTGATTAAATCTAGCAAAAACCGCAACTAGCTACGCCGTGGTCAGGGCCTAGACAAGGGATACAGTAAGAGTGAAAACTTTATGAGGTATTTGCTTCACATGAAATACAATTAACTTTTCTGACATCGGTCTGGAGCAAGAAAAAGTTTCAATGGGTACTTAGCTTTGAAAAGAATGTCTGAATGAAGCACCAAAATAACAGGAGTCAGCCGATGGCACTTGCGAACTGCTTCCACCGCTGCAAGAAAGACTGGAGAACATGGCCCGGCTGATACCCTGGCAGTGTGACCCAGACTTTGGGATTCTGACGACCGAGGGCTGCCTGCAGGAAGAACCCTACAGTGATGACTAACAGTGAAACACAATGAACATGTCACAGGTAGGCAAGAATACAGTAAGAATGAAAATCCTTATGAGGTATTTGCTTCCCATAAGAATACAATTAACGCTACTGACATCGGTCTGAGCAAGAAAAGTTTCAACGGGTACTTAGCTTTATTGAAGACTGGATCTGAAATTAAATTTAAAATCTCAGGAGTCTGCCGACCAGCACTTGCAAACTGCTTTTGCTTGGGCACCAGCGGCAAGAAAGACTGAAGAAATGGCGCCGGCTGCATCTTATATACCTGCACTGACGTCAGGAAGAGGCGGCAAGCACTGGACCAGGACTTTGGAATTCAGGTCAACTGCGGGTACCCTGCCTGGAGGATAACCCAAGTGTAATGTCTGCAACAGTGAATCACGTTGAACATCAAGATATTTACATGGGAAATGTGATTTACACATACAGTTAGAAAACATACAGATAACATATAATTGCATAAAATATTTACATAATCATAGTGGTTTAGACATACAATTAAAAGTACTGCAGTTCGTAAATGAGTATTGTTCATACAGTATGTTTAGAAGAGATACCTGATTAACCCTAAATAAATTTCAGCTGTCCCAGTAGGATTTTCCTGACATTTACTCAGTTGCCTGCTACAGCAAAGCCAGGGTTCACAGAGAGCTTACAAAGCATCAAAGGGATCTCTCATTGTTGAAAGGTATCAGTCAGGAGTAAGGTACAAAAAAATGTACACAGCAATGGATAGACCATGGAACACAGTGAAGACTCATCAAACACGAGGAAATATGGGATAACAGTGATGTTGCAAAGAACTGGACGTCCCTCCAAACTAATGAAAAGACCAGACGAAAACTGGTCAGGGCTAAGAGACCTACAGCAACACTGAAGGAGCTAGGAATTTCTGGCAAGTACTGGATGTACTACATGTGACAACAATCTCCCGATTCTCCATATGTCTGGACTTATGGGGTTGGTTGCAACATGGAAGCCTTTTCCTACATAAAACATCAGGACCTGGCTAAATTTTGCAAAATACATCAAGTCTCAAAAGCATAGAAAATGTGTTATGGTCTGATGAGACTAAGGTTGAACTTTTGGCCACACCAAAAGGTACATTTGGCAAAAACAAACTTCTGATCACTAAAAGAACACCATCCCCACGTGAAGCATGGTGGTCAGCAGTATCATGCTTTGGGGTTGCTTTTCTTCAGCTGAACTGGTGCTTCAGTCAAGAGGGAATTATGAACAGTTCCAAATACAGTCACTTTTGGCCCAATACCTTCAGGCATCTGTAGAAAGCTGATAAAGAAGAATTTCACCTTTCAACACGACAATGACCAAGCATACATCCAAATCAACAAAAGAATGGCTTCACCAGAAGAAAATTAAAGTTTTGGAATGGCCCAGACAGAGCCATGATGTAAATCCAAAAGAAATTTGTGTGACCTGAAGAGGGCTACACAGAGATGCCCCAACCAGATTTGGAACACTTCAAGGAAGAGTGGCAAAAATTGCCAAGTCAAGATATGCCATAATGACAAGACTCCTACCCAAGAAGACTGAATGTAATTAAATTGTGCTTCAACAAAGTATCAGTTTGTGTACAACTTATGCAACCAGCTTATTGTATGCATTTTTATATTTTTTCCCAACAGATTTGTTTTTCAACTGAATTGTATGGGTTATAGGTCACATAAAAGGTGGAAAAGTTTTGAAATGATTTACAATTCTTTTTATATCACAAAACCTGGCATTTTAACAGGGTGTGTACACTTTTATATCCACTGTACATATATTTTATACACACACATATATATATATATATATATATCTCTCTCTCTTCTCTCTATATATATATATATATATATATATATATATATATATATTTCTGTATATATATATACATATATACATATCTATATATCTCTCTCTCCTCTATATCTATATCTATATATCTATATACATATATCTATATCTATATATATCTATCTATATACATATATACATATATATATATATATATATATATATACATATACATGTATACATATATATATATATATATATATATATATATATATACATATATACATACATACATATACATATATATACACACACACACACAAATGTATACCTATACTTTTTCTACATAGATACATATTCATATAGATACACATTCACATACAAAACAGCAAAAAAAATAAGGTTAACTCCATCAATAACCATCTTTTCATACATATGCATACGCACACACAAGCAGTTGTGTGAGTAACACTCCCACTAGTGCAACACCACAGCCTTTGATATGCTGGCAACAGTAATCAAGTAAGGATTGTGCATCAAAGAAAGGGTGGCCAACTTCCCAAAACCACTTGTATCAGAAAAGAAACCAAACTCCTCTAATGACATCTGAGTTGCTCACATTCTCATATAATGCAAGTGTACAGGTGCCTAGAAGGAAAACTTGTGTTGAAGTTAAAAAACTGCCAAAACCAAGTTATGCCTTTTCAGTAATGCGAAACTGCATGGTCCAACAATTCCACCACATAAAAGACTACCAAGTTGCAGACACTACAGTGGGACACGGCATCATCTTCTTTCAGCTTTTCCCGGTTAGAGGTCACCACAGCAGATCACCTGTCCGCTCATGATTGGCAGTAGAGTTTTACTGTGTCGGGTTGCCAGTCCAGCCAACCTTCCACAAGGAACACACACACTCATGCCTAGGGCCAATTTAGTGTCCAATACACCCACAGCATGTCTTTGGGATGTGGGAAGAACCGAGCACCTGGAGGAAACCCATGTGACCAGAGGGAGGACATGCAGACTCCGCACAGAAAGCACCCCAGCAGAGGATCAAACCGGAGAACCTCTTGCTGTGAGGCGGCAACATAAGCTGCACCACCGGGCCACTCACAGTGGACACAGCATGACATCACAAAATTCTCATCACCAAGAAAAAGTGTGCCTGAAAAGCTGAACTGACAGAGATTTCAATTCTGCCTGCATATGATGTGGCTGGAGAATCTACTTTCAAGGGTCCCCAAATTAAAGTAAACTCGGTCTTTGGTGATATTCTCCAAGTTCTCAGTGACACAATAGTAACATGGGTCATTCCCTTCTGTTTGAAAATCTCATATGTTAATAGTGCAAGGCACAGAAATAAACATCAACCTGCTTGCCATGACTTTTGTTTAAAATATTAACTTACCTGTCTGTCTTCCACTCTGTTGAGCAAAGATACAAACGAGCTATCTGTTTTACTCTCCACACAAACAGAATCTGGTCCATGATCTACTGCTTGGTCAGAAGGCTGGGTCGCAAGCATTACCGCACCCTGTATAAAGAAATTCACAACTTAATATCAAATTACCTATGTAAATTTTAAACCTATCCTTGCCTACCTTCCTCTCCTGGCATATATTACGACAACTAGAGATAAAATATATAGCAATAAGCAGACCCTAACAAATATTAATGTTTGAAAAGTTTAGCATGGCACTAGGCCCATAAATGACCAGCAAAAAATGTAGGTAGGCCAAAACTCGGCATCCCAAAATCTTAGAACTTGTATTTCTAGATTTAAATACAGCCTAAAAGAGAAAGAAAAAACCACAAATCCCGCAGACTGGAAGAACATTTACTAAGTACTAAAAAAGTACAGTTGTGTACCTAGCATAAATGTAGATGTTAGAGTGTATTCACTGTTGCAGTCATTACTCTTGGGTTATCCTGCTGGCAGGCTACCCCCAGTCGGACAGAATTCCAAAGTCTGGGTCGGCCAGTTGCTGTCACCTCCTCCCTGACGTCAGTGCGCCAGGGGTATAAAAGATGCAGCAGACGCCATTTTCTTCAGGTTTTTCTTGCCCCAGATGTCAGGTGCCCCCAAAATGGTAGGCTAAAAATATTATGCCTAGAATTATGCATGCAGTAAAATAAACATTTCCTTCATCTACAAGCAAATACACCACATAGGTTGTATACGATAGGGAAGTATAGGTAAGTCCCAGCAAAGAAAAGGGGGATGGTGGGTAACCTGGACTGCAACACTCTAACATCTACATTTATGGTAGGTACACAACTGTACTATGTTCATCGTGTTTCACTGCTGCAGTCATTACTCATGGGTTGAATCCCAAAGCTAAGGTTGGGTGGCTGGACTAATAGGATCAGGAGAGTTTATAAGGCCCTGCAGAATCGTAGTGGCAAAGCCTGCCCTGGATTTAGAGTAGAGAGGTAAATGGTAGTGCTTTGAGAAAATGTGCACTGAACTCCAAGTTGCAGCCTCTAAAATGTCTTTGGTTGGTACTTCTCTGAGGAAGGCTGCTGAAGTGGCTGCTGCCCTGGTAGAATGAGGCCTAATGCGATGCCATGTTGTGAGTAGCAGAAACAATGCAGTGGCCTATCCATTTTGAAATAGTCTGTTTTGAGATAGCCTTTCCTTGAGATGCTGCAGCATATGCCACTAGAAGTTGCTCAGTTTTTTCTGAAAGCTTTAGTTCTGTCCAAGTAGAAGCGTAGTTGTCTGTGTATGTGCAAAGAATGCAGGAGTCTCTCACCCTTATTCTGTGGGTTTGGATAAAACGTACGCAGATGAATGGTTTGGTTAAGGGCCACACTGGATACTACCTTAGGCATAAATGAAACCCTGTCTGGATGGAAAATGATAAAAGGTTCCATAGCCATGAGTGTCTGTAACTCTGAGACTCGTCTTGCAGAGGTTATTGCTAGGAGCAGAGCTGTTTTCCAAGATAAAATTTTACATCAGCTGTATTGGCTGACTCAAAAGGCGTCTGTGTGAGTTTTTCCAAGACATAATTGAGGTCCCATGCAGGCATTGGTGCTCTCCTTGGGGGTCTTATGTTTTTGGCCCCTCTGAGGTACTGCCTTGGCAATGGATGTGAAAAATAGGAGGTTCCATATTGTAATGAGCTGAAATGGAGGCATGAATTTTAATTGATGAAAAGGATAGGCCTTTGTCCAGCATCTCAGTTAGGTATTGTAAAATCTGAGGAATATTTGGTACAGATGTGTCAATTCCTTGTGCCTGGTTCCAAGCACAATCTTTTCCATTTTTCTGCATAAGATTTTCTGGTACTGGGCCTCCTGGCCTCCAAAATAACATCCACTTTTAGAGAGAGGTGTGTTTGAATGGTACATTATCTGCCATGCTGCCAGATTTAGGTCCTGAGTTGGCTGTGCAGAATCTGATTGTTTTGTTGGTCAGTGAGGAATTTGAGGCAATGTCCAGGCTGGGCCTTGAGACAAACTTTTAGGATTGGGTACCAGTGCTGGCGGCCAGTCTGGGGCAATCAGAATCATTTTTGGCTTCTCTTGTCTGTCCTTTAGGAGTACCTTGAGGAGGAGAGACAGAGGAGGCAAGGCATAAACTGTTAAGACTTTTCCAGCTGAATGACAGAGCATCCACTTTCCATGCTTGTGATAAGTCCTTGTGCAGAATTTCTGTAGTTGGCAGTTGTGAGGAGGCAAATAGATCTATGTCTGGGCATCCCCATTCCTTTATCATGATGATGACTGGTGGATCCAGTTTCCACTGTGATTTATGTCTGGATCCTTAGTTATGCTGAAGACTGGATCCAGTTTCTTTGGGATCCGTGGTTTCTGCCAGAGAGTATTGTTTTTCCTGGCAGGAATTGTGCTTGCAGGTATACTTGATAAGTCAATGCTGTGTCCCACAAAGTCATGGCTTGTCTGCAGAGGGGGTAGGAATGTGTGCCTCCCTGCTTATCACATGACTGTAGTGTTGTCCGTCCTTATCAGTAGTTGTCCTGGATGGAGAAGATCCTTGAAAGCTGTCAGGCATTCTGAACAGCTAGCATCTCTTTCTGATTGATATGTGGATGCATTTGGCTGGTGGACCATGCTGAATTCACTTTCCTGCCATGTGCTCTAGGCATGTTAGGCATGAACAGTAGCAGCATCTAGTATTTATTGATAGGTAGACCAGATGCATTGTGGTGGGAGGTGCCATGTGCCTTGGGCATCAGTTTACCTACGGCCGCTCCTGCCAGGCATAATCTGATGCATCTGTTATTGACTGCCTGGCTGTGGGTGGAGTGAATGGCTGTCCCTTGTTGAGGTGACAGGCATGTGCCCACCATCGAAACTCCTGTTGCAGGCAGGAATGAGGGTAATTAATGTTCCAGGCTGTGACAATGTTGAGTCCAAACACTTTTAGGTACCATTGAAGTTTCTTCATATGCAGTCTGGCACATGGAATTAGCAGAATGCAGGATGCCATGAAGCCCAAAGCCTGCAGAATTCTTCTTGCAGATAACTGGGTCTTTGTTAACAACTTTTTGAAGTAAGAAGTTAGTTGCCTTTGTTTGTCTAGCGTGAGATAAGCCATCTGGGTAGTTGTATTTAAGCTTGCACCCAGGAATATTATCTCTTGAGAGGGTACTAGTTTAGATTTCTTTTCATTTACTGTGTACCCTAGGCAAATTAATAATCTTTTTACTAATGCCAGATGCTTTAGTAGAGTGTCCTTGTTCTCTGTTTGTATAAGGCAGTCGTCCAAGTAAGGATATATTTGAATTCCTCTTTGTCTGCAAAATGCAATTACTGGTGACAGGCATTTTGTGAAGACCCTGGGCACAGTAGATAAGCCAAAGGGCAGTGCAGGGAATTGGTAATGCATTGAGCCAGCTATGAATCTGAGGTATCTTCTGCAAGACTGCCTGATTGGGATATGCAGGTATGCCTCTTTCAGGTCCAAAGTTACAAGCCAAGTCTTCTTGCCCAGCATGGGCAGAAGCTGCTGCAGAATTAACATTTTGAATTTTGAAACGTCCAAAAATGTGTTTAGAATAGACAGGTCCAGTATTGGTCTCCAGGCTTTGTCCTTTCTGATTACCAAGAAAAGTCTTGAGTAAAATCCTTGTCCCTGCTCTTGTGGTACTTGCTGAATGGCCCTCATTTGCATAAGGACAAAACTTGTTTTTGTGCCTCTGCCCATTGACTGTGGCAGGTCTGGCCATACCTTTTGCTTTTGACAGTGTGAAAGAGGAACCTGTAGCCCTGAGACACTATTATGCAAGACCCATTTGTCCTGTGTGATCATGTGCCAATTGAGAAAAAGAGCTAGTTTCCCCTAAGGGGCTGCAAGTTAAGTGCTTGGTGCTGGCAGAGGAAAGTCATTGGGACTGTTTCCTGTATGGCTGTGATTTGTCTTCTCCACTTTTGGAGGTAGAAGAGCCCCATTGTTTAGGCCTGTATGAGCCCTGGGGCTGGGATCTGCCTGGGCGCCTGTATCTGCCTCTTTGTGGCCTGTCCAGCACTGGAAAGGACCAATTTTTGTAGGCCAGTTCCTGCTAAATCTGGTGGCAGAACCTGTAAGAAATCCTTTACTGTTTGCACAGATTTGCTTTGTCCTCCATTTTCTTTAAAACCTCTTCTGCTTTAACACCAAACAAAGTATCATGCTGTAATGGAGCATCTAATAATTTTGCTTTAACATGATCAGGCAGATTTTGTTCCTTTAACCAAGCATGCCTCCTAATGACAGAACCCGTAACTGCAGCCCTGCAGGAGGCCTCCAGAGAATCAAAACCACATTGCAATGTATGCTTTCCCACTTGTTCAGTTGCATGCAATAAATCCTGTATTTCCTTATTTTCTGTACAATCAGAATTAGTCAACATTTTCTGTTTTAACAGTGACATTAAGTATTGCTGATATTTAATCATATGAAATTGACAATGTAAAACCCTCACAGCCAAAGTAGCAGAAGTGTAAACCTTTTTCCCCCCATCTGTCTAGCGCCCTTGAATCCCTATCAGAAGGGACAGGGTTTTTTGCAGTAGCGGCCTTAACCCCCTTGGTACCCTGAGAAATAGTTTCTGGGTCAGCAGCAGTTTTTTTAAAAAGAAATTTATGTGAATCTGGAACCCTGTAGTATCTGTCTGGCTTAACAGGAGCTGGAGGTAAGGAGTCTGGAGAAAGGCCGGACTCTGAAAATACATCAGCTACAATGTCTAGCACAGGGGGAATAGCAAGAGACCTGTGCTAAGGAAGTAAAAGAAAAGCCTTTTCTTTGATTGAGTAATCTTGGCTCTCCCAGTGGAAATGCTCCCTCATGGTATGCAGGGTTTCCCCAAAAGAATAATCCTCAGGAGGAGAGGCTGAAGGAATGGATTCTTCAGAATCCTCATAGGGAGGAAGAGAATATTCCTGTACAGAGGAGTCAGAAGAAATGGAAACCTGATCTGAAGAGTCAGTCTCTTGCCTAGGCCTCTTGTCAGGAGGGGGATGGGAACCCCTGATCAAGGTAAAAAAGGTCTTCGGCCATTTTGAGCATCTGTTTTGTAGACATGGAAGTCTGTCTTGGAGAATGCTGTACTTGTTTCTGTCTTTAAAGCTGCTGTAGTCTTTGCTTTTGAAGCTGAAGTAGGCTTTACATACAGCTGTGTAGGTCTGAAAACACCCTCCAGAGCAGATGCCTGCTCAGCAGCTCTGGACCCATCTGAGGGAATGATTTCCGGAGTGTCCAATACCTTGAGTATCCAGAGGCCTAGCTGGCTCCACGTGGGAGTTGTCAGCGGCCTGTGGCTCTGAGGTAGCGGGTGTCAGGGGCTGCGAAGCACCTGAGAACTGGTGACTGAAGCTGAAGCCTCGCCTGTTTTGGATCTCTGATACCTGTCCTCTTTCCTTCCTTTTTAGAAACTCCGTGGCTGTTCCGACGGCAATATGTAATTGAATTTTCGGCCAAAACAATAAGCAAAATCAAACAGACGCTTAATAGTGCATTTGTTGAATCTAGCACAAAACAGACAGATAGCAACGTTATGATCAAGGCCTAGGCAAGGAATACAGTAAGAATAATCATCCTTATGAGGTATTTGCTTCCCACAAGAAATACAATTGTTAACCTTTTCTGACATCGGTCTGGAGCAAGAAAAAAGTTTCCCCAACGGGGTACTTAGCTTTAATGAAGACTTCGGATCTGAAATTAGTCTGTGAAAATCTCAGGAGTCAGCCAGCACTTGCAAACTGCTTTTGCTTCGGGCACCGCGCGGCAAGAAAGAGTGAAGAAAATGGCGTCGGCTGCATCTTTTATACCCCTGGCGCACTGACGTCAGGGAGGAGGCGACAGCAACAGTCACCAGACCCAAACTTTGGAATTCTGGCCGACTGCGGGTAGCCTGCCAGCAGTATAACCCAAGAGTAATGACTGCAACAGTGAAACACGAACATCCTAGACTATCAACTGCAACAATTTTGCAGTAACACAGACATATGTCTTGTATTTCAACCTACTTTAGGTCATGAAAAGCTAAACAAAGCCAAAGAACTTTACTGCAATGGACTAGTACTTAACTCTTGGATTCTGTCTTATGCTACAGCTGCTACAAATACTGCTTTCTAGGACAAGTACACAAGTCAGTGGAGGAAACTATCTCAAAAGAGGCTTTGATAACTTCACAATTAAGTACAGTTCAGGAGGGTGGGACAGGGTCACTTATTGAAGATGTGTAAAGCCATCTCGATGTAGAGGATAAAGCCCAGCTCTGACCCAGGTAATAAGAGTTCAATCAGAGGGAATCTACTGGAACTATTAGGGGAGGAAAGGAATGGTGAGCTTACCCACTTCTCTTTGGGAAACACTATTCTTGGTAGAAGCCCCAGTGGAGACTACGACACAGAAAGGGTTGCCTATATGCAAGGGAACTGGACTGTACGCTACAGAGACAGTACAGCTGTGTACACTTAACATAAATGTAGATGTTCAAAGTGCATTCACTGTTGCAGTCATCACATTTGGGTTATCTGCCTGCAGGAGCCCTCAGTTGGCCTGATTAACAGGGTCTTGGGTCCTGCGTCAGCTGCTGTCTCTTCTTCCATGACGTCAGGTAGTCAGGGGTATAAAACATGCAGCCAACACCATTAAGTCATTTTTTTTTCTTGCCACAGATGTCAGGTGCACCTTAATTTGGCTGGAGCCTTTACAAGCCTAGCCCAAACAAACTGCCCAGGTACCATGCCAACAGATGTTAGTTCAGAGTGCCCCTATCCAATAGGGCAACTGGAATGATCCATGGAGGGACTTTCTCTTACCCATCCACTCGTCAAGATCTCTGAAGAGGGCCAGCGGTGCTCTGCTTGACATGAAGGGAAGCTTATTTCAGACTATGGGCAGCCTTTGGGAGATGAACCTGTCCCTCCAGCATGTTCTGTTAATTGTTGTAAGGAGGTTGTGTTCTCTGCAGCATGTGGCATGGGAGGGACATTTTAGGTGTAGCATTTAAAATAGGGCTGGGTCAGACATGGCTTTGTGTCAAGCAGAGATCACCTCTACACATAAGAGACTGAGAACAGCTGAAGTTCCTTGAGTCTGTGCATGTAGGACATGTGTTTAAGGCCTATGATCCTTTTTGTGAGGTACTTTTGTGGCCTCTCCAGCTGTAGTGGTCTGGTCAGGTACATGCCAAATGGGGCATTATATTCATGACTGGTCTAATGAGGGATGAGGAGAGGGATAATGACCTCTTTCTTCCTGGATGAAACCTTTGGTTATAAGATGTGCCATGTAGAAGGACTTATATATCTATATATATATATCTATATTAAATATATATATATATATATATATATATATATATATATATATATATACACACACACACACACACACACACACAGGTTATACCTCCAACAA
>NC_056728.1:1968375848-1968605848 GCF_019279795.1 Protopterus annectens
TTCGTGTGGGTCCATAAGATTTCTGCTTAGTCTGCCAGAGTATTCTGCTTTCCTGACAAGAATTGAGCTTGTAGTTTTATTTGGTAGGTCAAGGCCGTGTTCCACAATGCCATGGCTAGTCTGCAAAGGGGGTAAGAATGTTTACCCCCCTGCTTGTTTATGTACCACAAAGTACAGTTGTGTACCTACCATAAATGTAGATGTTCGAGTGTATTCACTGTTGCAGTCAGTACACTTGGGTTATCCTGCTGGCAGGCTACCCGCAGTCTGCCTGAATTCCAAAGTCTAGGTCCGGCGTCAGTTGCTGTCGCCTCTTCGCTGACGTCAGTGCGCCAGGGGTATAAAAGATGCAGCAGACGCCATTTTCTTCAGTTTTTCTTGCCCCAGATGTCAGGTGCCCCCAAATTGGAAGGCTAAAAATTATGCCAATAAGTATGCATGCAGTAAAATAAACATTTCCTTCATCTACAAGCAAATACACCACATAGGTTGTATAGAATAGAGAAGTACAGATAAGTCCCAGCAAAGAAAGGGGTATGGAGGGTGGGTAACCTGGACTGCAACAGTGAATACACTAACATCTACATTTATGGTAGGTACACAACTGTACTATGTTCATAGTGTTTCACTGTTGCAGTCATTACACTTTGGTAGAATCCCAAAGCTAAGGTTGGGTGGCTGGGCCTAAAGATTAGGAGAGGCTATAAGGCCCTGCAGAACTGCAGTGGCAAAGCCTGCTCTGGATTTAGAGTAGAGAGGTAAATGGTAGTGCCTGGTAAAAGTGTGCACTGAACTCCAAGTTGCAGCCTCTAAAACGTCTTTGGTTGGTACTCCTCTGAGGAAGGCTGCTGAAGTGGCTGCTGCCCTGGTTGAATGGGGCCTAATGCCCTTAGACACCGATTTGCCATGTTGTGAAGAGCAGAAACGAATGCAGTGGCCTATCCATTTTGAAACAGTCTGCTTTGAGATAGCTTTTCCTTGTGATCCTGCAGCATATGCCACTAAAAGCTGCTCAGTCTTTCTGAAAGCTTTAGTTCTGCCCAAGTAGAAGCGTAGCTGTGTATGTCCAAAGAATGCAGGAGTCTCTCACCCTTATTCTGTGGGTTTGGATAAAAAGTTGGCAAATGAATGGTTTGGTTAAGGGCAACACTGGACACAACCCTAGGCATAAAAGTTGGGTTCATCCTCAGAGAAACCCTGTCTGGATGGAAAATGATAAAAGATTCCACAGCCATGAGTGCCGCTGAGACTCGTCTTGCAGAGGTTATTACTAGGAGCAGAGCTGCTTTCCAAGATAAGAAATTTCAGTTGTATTGGATGGCTCAAAATGCGGCAGTGTGAGTTTTTCCAAGACATAATTGAGGTCCCATGCAGGTATTGGTGCTCTCCTTAGAGGTCTTATATTTTTGACCCCTCTGAGGTACTGCCTTAGCAATGGATGAGAAAAAATAGGTGGTTCCGTATTGTAATGAGCCGAAATGGCAAAGGCATGGATTTTAATAGATGAAAAGGATAGGCCTTTGTCCAGCATCTCAGTTAGATATTGTAAAATCTGAGGAATATTTGGTACAAACGTGTCAATTCCTTATGCCTGGTTCCAAGCACAGAATCTTTTCCATTTTTCTGCACAAGGTTTTCTGATACTGGGCCTCCTGGCCTCCAAAATTACATCCATCACTGCTTTAGAGAGAGGTGTGTTCTGAATGGCTACATTATCTGCCATGCTGCCAGATTTAGGGTCCTGAGCTGGCTGTGCAGGATCTGATAGTTTTGCTGTGTCAGTGAGGAATTAGGGGTAATGTCCAGGCTGGGCCTTGAGACAAGCTCTTTAGGATTGGGTACTAGTGCTGGCGGGGCCAGTCTGGGGCAATCATTTTTGGCTTCTCTTGTCTGACCTTTAGGGGTACCTTGGGGAGGAGAGGCAGAGGAGGAAAGGCATATACTGTTAGGGTTTTCCAGCTGAATGATAGAGCAATCCACTTTCCATGCTTGCTCGTGATAAGTCCTTGTGCAGAATATCTCTGTAGTTGGCAGTTGTGAGGGGAGGCAAATAGATCTAGGTCTGGGCATCCCCATTTTTTTGTCATCATGCTAAAGACTTGTGGATCCAGTTTCCACTCGTGGGGATCCGTAAGGTTTCTGCTTAGTTCGTTTGCCAGAGTATTTTTCTTTCCTGGCAGGAATTGTGCTTGCAGATGTACTTGATAAGTCAATGCTGGGTTCCACAAGGTCATGGCTTGTCTGCAGAGGGGGTAGGAATGTGTGCCTACCTGCTTATGTACCCCATGACTGTAGTATTCGCCGTCCTTATCAGTAGTTGTCCTGGATGAAGTAGATCCTTGAAAGCTGTCAGGGCATTCTGAACAGCTAGCATCTCTTTTTGATTGATATGAAGATGCAGTTGGCTTGTGGGCCATGCGCCCGGAGTACATTTTCCTGCCATGTGGGCCCCACAGGCATAATCTGATGCATCCGTTGTTGACTGCCTGGCTGTGGGCAGGGTGAATGGCTGTCCCTTGTTGTGGTGACAGGCCTGTGCCCACCATCAAAACTCCTGTTGCAGGCAAGGAATGAGGGTAATTAATGTTTCCAGGTTGTGACAATACTGAGTCCAAACACTTTTTAGATACCACTGAAGTTTCCTCATATGCAGTCTGGCATATGGAATTAGCAGAATGCAGGATGCTATGAAGCCCAAAGCCTGCAGAATTTTTCTTGCAGATAACTGGGTCTGTTGCCAACATTTTGAAGTAAGAAGTCAGTTGCCTTTGTTTGTCTGGCGTGAGATAAGCCATCTGGGTAGTTGTATTTAAGCTTGCACCCAGGAATATTATCTCTTGAGAGGGTACTAGTTTTGATTTCTTTTCGTTTACTGTGTACCCTAGACAAATTAATAATCTTTTTACAAACGCCAGATGCTTTAGTAGAATATCCTTGTTCTCTGCTTGAATAAGGCAGTCATCCAAGTAAGGATATATTTGAATTCCTCTGTCTGCAAAAAGCAATTACTGGTGCCAGGCATTTTGTGAAGACCCTGGGCGCAGGAGATAAGCCAAAGGGCAGTGCCGAGAATTGGTAGTGCACTGAGCCAGCTTTGAATCTGAGGTATCTTCTGCAAGATTGTCTGATTCGGATATGCAGGTATGCCTCTTTTTAGGTCCAAAGTTACAAGCCAAGCCTTCTTGCTCAGCATGGGCAGAAGCTGCTGCAGAGTCAACCTTTTGAATTTTGGGACGTCCAGAAATGTGTTTAGAGTAGACAGGTCCAGTATTGGTCTCCAGGCTTTGTCCTTTCTGGGTACCAAGAAAAGTCTCGAGTAAAATCCTTGTCCGTGCTCTTGCTGTGGTACTTGCTGAATGGCCCTCATGTCCATGAGAGGATGAGACTTGTTTTTGTGCCTCTGCCCATTGATTGTGTGGCAGGTCTGGCATACCTTTTGCCCTTGGCAGGGTGTGAAAACGGAACCTGTAGCCCTGGGACACTATATTCAAGACCCATTAGTCCTGGGTGATCATGTGCCAATTTTGAGGAAAAAAAGTGCTAGTTTTCCCCCTAAGGGGGGCTGCCAAAAGATAAGTGCTTGGTGCTGGCAAAGGAAAGTCATTGGGACTGTTTCCTGTATGGCTGTGATTTGTCTTCTCCGCTTTTGGAGGTAGAAGCGCCCCACTGTTTAGGCCTGTATGAGCCCTGGGGCTGGGATCTGCCTCTGGGGCATCTGTATCTGCCTCTTTGTGGCCTGACACTGGAAAGGACCAATTCTTTGTAGGCCAGTTCCTGCTAAATCTGGGTGGCTGAAATCCTTTACTGTTTGCATAGATTTCGCTTTGTCCTCCATTTTCTTCAACACCTCCTCTGCTTTACCACCAAATAAGGTATCATGCTGTAATGGAGCCTCTAATAATTTTGCTTTAACATGATCAGGCAGATTCTGTTCCTTTAACCAAGCATGCCTCCTAATGACAGAACCCGTAACTGCAACCCTGCAAGAGGCCTCCAGAGAATCAACACCATATTACAATGTATGCTTTCCTAATTGTTCAGTTGCATGCAATAAATCCTGCAATTCCTTACTTTCTGCACAATCAGAATTTGTCAACATTTTCTGTTTTAGCAGTGACTAAGTATTGCTGATATTTAAGCATATGAAATTGACAATTTAAAGCTCTCACAGCCAAAGTAGCAGAAGCGTAAACCTTTTTCCCCCCATCTAGCACCCTTGAATCCCTATCAGAGGGGATAGGGTTTTTTGCAGTAGAAGCCTTGACCCCTTTGGGACCCTGAGGAATGATTTCTGGGTCAGCAGCAGGGTTTTTATAAAGAAATGTATGTGAATCTGGAACCCTGTAGTATCTGTCTGGTTTAACAGGAGCAGGGGGTAAAGTGTCAGGAGAAAGGCCGGACTCTGAAAATACATCTGCAATATCTAACAGCAGGAATAGCCAGAGGCCTGTGCTGAGGTAGTAAAAGAAAATCTCTAAGCCTTTTCTTAGATTCTGAGTAGTTTTGGCTCTCCCAGTGGAAATGCTCCCTCATGGTATGCAGGGTTTCCCAAAAAGAATAATCCTCAGCCAGAGAGGCTGAAGGGATAGATTCTTCTGGATCAGAATCCTCATAAGTGGGAATAGAGTATTCCTGTTCAAAAGAGGAGTCAGAGGAAAAGGAAACCTGATCTGAAGATTCATATTCTGCCTCTTGCCTAGGCCTCTTGTCAGGAGGGGGATGGGAACCCCTGATCAAGGTAATTAAGTCTTTGGCCATTTTGAGCATCCTTTTTTTAGGCATGGAAGTCTGTCCAGGAGAATGCCATACTTGTTTCTTTGTCTTTAGAGTTGCTTTAGTCTTTGCTTTGGAAGCTGAAGTAGGCTTTACATACAACTGTGTAGGTCTGAAAACACCCTCAGAAGCCGATGCCTGCACAGCGGCTCCGGACCCATCTGAGGGAATGGTTTCAGTGTGTTTAATACCTTGAGTATCCAGAGGCCTAGCTGGCTCCACGTGGGAGTTGTCAGTGGCCTGTGGCTCTGAGGTAGCAGGTATCAGGGGCTGCGA
The DNA here is from genome assembly GCF_019279795.1 of Protopterus annectens. Lineage (NCBI taxonomy): Eukaryota > Metazoa > Chordata > Ceratodontiformes > Protopteridae > Protopterus > Protopterus annectens. Next base: position 1,968,380,898 of record NC_056728.1, read on the forward strand.
AAGCGCCTCACTGAGAACCGGCGACTGGCTTAGCAGAAGCTTTGTCGGTTTTGGACTTTGGATGCCTGTCCTTTTCTTTTTCCTTGCGCTTTTTCTAAACTCAGGTCATCTGTTCCGACGGCATTATATAATTGAATCTTCGGCCAAAGTAATGAAAAGCAAAATCGTACTGACGCTTAATAGTGCATTGATTAAGACTAGCACAAATCAGACAGCTAGCAACGTTGTGATCAGGGCCTAGGCAAGGAATACAGTAAGAATGAAAATCCTTATGAGGTATTTGCTTCCCACAAGAAATAAAATTGTTAACTTTTTCTGACATCGGTCTGGAGCAAGAAAAAAGTTTCCCCAACGGGGTACTTAGCTTTAATGAAGACTTTGGATCTAAAATTCGTCTTTGAAAATCTCAGGAGTCGGCCGACTGGCACTTGCAAACTTGCTTTTGCTTCGGGCACCGCGCGGCAAGAAAGACTGGAGAAAATGGTGTCGGCTGCATCTTTTATACCCCTGGCGCACTGACGTCAGGGAAGAGGCGACAGCAACCGACGCCGGACCTAGACTTCGGAATTCAGGCAGACTGCTGGTAGCCTGCCAGCAGGAAAACCCAAGTGTAATGACTGCAACAGTGAAACACAAACATCTGTGGTGTTGCCTTGTCTTTATCATTAATTGTCCTGGATGAAGGTAGTCCCTGAAGGCTCTCAGTGCATTTTGTACAGCTAGCTTCTCTTTCTGATCGATATGAAGGTGCATTTGATTTGGACTCCATTTGCCCTGAATGCACTTCCCTGCCAGATGAGCCCCCCAAGCATAGTTGATGAGTCTGTAGTTAAAGTCTGGGCGGCAGAGGGTGGAGTGAATGGCAGTCCCTTGTTTTGGTGGCATGCCTTTGCCCACCATAAGAACTCTAGTTGCAAACAAGGTATGATAGGAATCATTGATTCCAGGCTGTGACAATGCTGACTCCATAAACTTTTTAAGTACCACTGACGTTTCCTCATATGCAGTCTTGCATATGGAATTAGAAGAATGCAGGAGGCCATGAACCCCAAGGCTTGCAGAACTTGTCTTGCAAATAGCAGGGTTTTTGTGGCCACCTGTTTTAAATAAATCACCAATTGAATTTGCTTTTCTGGCGTAAGGTAAGCCACCTGGGCAGTTGTATTCAAGCCTGCACCCAGGAATGTAATTTTTTTGAGAGGGTACTAGTTGTGATTTCTTTTCGTTTATGGTGTACCCTAGACAAGTTAGGGCCCTTTTTTACAAACGCCAGATGCTTTAGAAGAATGTCCTTGTTTTCTGCCTGAATCAGACAATCGTCCAGGTATGGATATATATGAATATTTCTTTGCCTGCAATATGCAATTACTGGAGCCAGGCACTTTGTGAATACCCTGGGCGCAGTAGATAAGCAAAGGGCAGTGCACAGAACTGGTAATGCAAGTAGCCTGCTTTGAAACAGAGGTATCTTCTGCAAGATTCCCTGATTGGGATATGCAGGTAAGCCTCTTAAGTCTACAGTTGCCAACCAGGCATCTTTGCCTAGCATAGGTAGTAACTGTTGAAGAGTCAGCATCTTGAATTTTGGAATGTCCAGAAATGTGTTTAGTGTGCAGAAGTCCAGAACTGGACACCATGATTTGTGTTTTCTGGGTATCAGAAAAATTCTTGAATAGAAACCTTGTCCCTTTTCCTCTTCGGGTACTGGTTGAATAACTCCCATGTTCATGACTGACGGAACTTGTTTCTGGGCCTCTACCCACTGACTTGGGGGCAGGTCTGGCCATCCGTTTGGGACTGGCAAAGTGTGGAAATGAAATCTGTATCCCTGGGATACTATATTTAAAACCCACTTGTCCTGAATAAGAAGTTGCCAGTTGCGTGCATGAACTGCCAGTTTTCCCCATAAAGGGGCGGCTAGAAGCTAAGTGCTTGGTGAGTGTAGAGGGAAGTCATTGAGACCGTTTACCAATGGGAGGTGCCTTGTTTCCAGATTTGGAGGTGCAGACACCCCATTGTTTTGTTCGAAAAGTTCCTTTTGACTTAAACCTGGAGCCTTTGGAATGTCTGGATTTGACTTGAACAGCTCTCTAAGGGACTGGAAAGGACTAATTCTTAGTAGGCCAGTGCCTACTAAATGTTGGAGGTTGCACTTGTAAGAAATCTTTCACAGTTTGCATAGATTTAGTTTTATCTTCCATCTTTAACACTTCAGCCTTATTACCAAAGAGACTGTCCTGTTGTAAAGGAGCATTCAACAATTTTGCTTTAACATGATCAGGTAGAGTTTGCTCTGAGCCAAGCATGCCTTCTTAGCACAGATCCAGTTAAAGCAGCCCTGCAAGAGGCCTCCAAGGAATCAAAACCACATTGCAAAGTATGTTTTCCAACTTGTTCAGCTGAATGTAGTAAATTCTGTAAATCTACTTTCCACACAGTCAGAAATTAACAATTTTCTGTTTAAGTAGTCCCATGATATGCTGTTGATATTTAAGCATATGAAATTGACAGTTTAAAGCCCTGATTGCCAATGTTGCCGAAGTGTAAACCTTCTTACCCCATCTATTTAGCGCCCTGGAATCCTTCAGAAGGGGTAGGATTTTTAGCAGTACATGCCTTAATGCCCTTGAGACCCTGAGAAATGGTTTCAGGATCAGCAATAGGATTTTTGAAAAGGAATTTGTGGGAGTCCGGAACCCTGTAGTATCTGTCTGGCTTACAAGGAGCCGGAGGCACAGAATCAGGAGCCATACTAGATTCTGAAAAAACAATCAACAATGTCTAGAACAGGAGGTATAGCCAAAGACCTATGCTGAGGAAGAAGAAAATCCCCAAGTCTCTTTTTAGATTCAGAGAAATCCTGACCTTCCCAGTGGAAATGTTCCCTTAAGGTACGTAAAGTTTCCCCAAAAGAAAAATCCTCAGGGGGAGAAGCAGAAGGAATGGAATCTTCTGCATCAGAGTCCTCACAAGTAAGAATAGACAAATCCTGTTAGAAGAGTCAGAAGAAATAGAATCCTGTTCAGAAGATTCAAAATCAATGTCTTGCCTAGGCCTCTTAAAAGTAGGGGGTTGGCTTCCCCTGATCAGAGTAATTAAATCTTCAGCCATTTTGATCATTTGTTTTTTTAGGCAAAGGGGCCTGCACATGTGGCCCAAGCATCGTTTTTTTAGACAGATTTAGATTTTGGCCTTAGTTTTGAAGATGGCGTCGGTCTAATATACAAATCTGTAGGCCTGAAAACACCCTCAGAAGCCGGTGCCTGCACAGTGGCTCTGGACCCATCTAAGGTAGAGAAATCTGTGGGGGTTCCACAACTGAAGCGTCTCGCGGCATACCGGACTCCGAATGGATCTCAGTAGAGGCCTGCGAATCAGAAGTAGCTGGTATATCAGGGGCTGCGATGAGTACACGCGAACTGGTGACTGGCTTAGAAGCGTGGTCAGTTTTGGACCACAACGGTATGTCTTTCTTTGTGTTTTTTAGGTATTCCGGTAGTCTGATTGCTGACGACATTTCTGGATAATTAAATCTTGAGCCAAAATATTTAGAAGCAAAAATATACAGACGTTTAATAGTGCGTTGATTAAATTTAGCAGAAAAACCGACAGCAAGGTACGTTGTGGTCAGGGCCTAGGCAAGGAATACAGTACAAATGAAAATCCTTATGCGGTATTTGCTTCCCACAAGTAATGCAATTACTAACTTTTACTGACATCGGTAAGATGCAAGAAAATGTTTCCCCAACGGGGTACTTAGGTTTTAGTTGAAGACTTTGGTTCTGAAACTCCGAAAATTTCAGGAGTCGGCCAACCGGCACTTGCGAACTGCTTCTGCTTCGGGCAACGCACGGCAAGAAACACTGACGTAATGGCGTTGGCTGCATGTTTTATTCCCCTGACGTTACGGAAGAAGGGACAGCAACCGATGCAGGACCCAAGACTTTGTTAATCAGGCCTACTGAGGACAACCTGCCAGCAGATTACCCAAATGTAATGACTGCAACAGTGAAACACGAAGAACATGTGTTTGGCAGTTTTAAAATTAAGTCAATGAGACAAGCTTACCACTACTCCCTGATTTGGAAGTGGGAGCCCCCCATTGCTTAGTCCTGTGCATACCCTGGGACTGAAGCCCAGGTGTTCTGCTGGTTCTGGGTTTGAATTGAGAAGGCCTGGAAGAGCAGGAAAGGACCAATTTTTTGAGGGCCATTGCCTACTAAATCTAGGAGGCTGCACTTGTAAAAAATATTTAACAGTTTGCATAGATTTAGCTTTTTCCTCCATCTTTTCAAGAACAACTTCCGCTTTGTCGCCAAACAGGCGGTTCTGATTTAAGGGAGCATCCAGCAATTTAGTATTAACATGATCTGGCAAAGATTGCTCCTTAAGCCAAGCATGCCTTTTAAATGCAGACCCGGTGACAGCAGCCCTGCAGAATTTCCTCCAGTGAATCAAAACCACATTGCAAAGTACGTTTCCCAACCTGTTCAGCAGAATGCATTAAATCCTGTAAATCCTTATTTTCAGCACAATCAGGAATCGACATCATTTTATGTTTAAGCAATCCAATAATATGCTGATACTTTAAACATACGAAACTGGCAATTTAAGGACCTGATGGCCAAGATTGCAGATGTGTATACCTTCTTACCCCATCTATCCAGGGCCCTGGAATCTCTATCCGAGGGGGTAGGGTTCTTGGCAGTAGTAGCCTTAATGCCCTTGGGTCCCTGTGAAATGGTCTCAGGATCCGCAGTAGTATTTTTAAAAAGGAACTTGAGAATTGGGAACCCTGTAATATCTATCAGGTTTTCTGGGAGCAAGAGGTAAAGAGTCAGGGGCCAAGCTAGATTCCGAAAAGGCATCGTCAACAATGTCCAGCACAGGAGGGATAGCTAAAGGCCTGTGTTGGAGCAGGAGCAAGAAATCTCCAAGCCTCTTTTTAGAATCAGAGTAATACTGGCTTTCCCAGTGAAAATGCTCCCTAAGATTATGCAAGGTTTCACCAAATGAAAAATCCTCCGGGGGAGAAGCAGACGGAATAGCGTCTTCTGCATCAGAATCCTCATAGGTAGATAAGGGTAAATCCTGGTCATCATAGATGACAAATTTCAGAACCCTGGTCAGAAGTATAAGCAAATTCAGTCCTAGGTCTCTTACAGGGGGGAAGGTCGGCTTCCTCTGATTAAAGTAAAAAGGTCTTTAGCCCTTCTTATTTGTTTTTTAGGCATAGAGGCCTGACCAAGCGGTCTGGGCGGTTTCCAAGGCATGGTTCGAGTTTTAGGACTAGAAGAAGATGGTGTCTGTTTAATATGCAAGTCAGTAGGCCTGAATACACCCTCAGAAGCAGATGCCTGCACAGTGGCTCCTGACCCATCCAAGGTAGAGACATCCGCAGGTTCCACAGTTGAAGCATCTCAAGGCATACCAGACAATGAATGGGTCTCAGTAGAGGCCTGCGAATTTGAAGTAGCAGGTATCAGGGGCTGCGAAAGCGCCTCACTGAGTACCGGCGAACTGGCGACTAGCTTAGGAAAAGTGTCGTTGGCAGCTTTGGACCCAGGCGGCCTGTCTTTATCTTTGTGTTTTTTTGGAATGTCAGTAATCGGGTGGCTTACCCTAGACTCATCTGGATAACTGAACCGAATACCAAAATATTTAGAAGCGAAAATGTACAGATGACGAATAGTTCGTGGTTTAAATACAGCACAAAACTGACAGCGAGGTACGTCATGGTCAAGGACTAGGCAAGGAACACAGTACGAATGAAAATCTTTGAGGTTTTTGCTTTTCACAAGAAATAGAATTATTGACTTTTACTGACATTGGTTTAGTGCAAGAAAAAGTTTCCCCAACGAGGTACTTTGCTTTAGTTGAAGACTTCGGTTCTGAAACTCGAAAATGAAAACTTCAGGAGTCGGCCGACCAGCACTTGCGAACTGCTTCTGCAAGGCAAGAAAGACTGATGTAATGGCGTCGGCTGCATGCTTTATACCCCTACCTGACGTCACGGAAGATGAGACAGCAACTGATGCAGGCCGAAGACTTTGATAATCAGGCAGACTAACGGCTACTGCAAGCAGATAACCCAAATGTGATGACTGCAACAGTGAAACACGAAGATCAGCAGCATAGCTCCCTCACTAGAAAACTCAGAATGGAGAGATGAAGTCAGCAACCAAAGGAGAGTAATAGTGCTGAAACTGAATTCATCCTCAAGTCTTGTGTACCTTCACGAGGTAGACCCTGTTTTTCACAATTTCACCAAGGTGACACCAACATATAGACTATTTACATAGCATACATCAGAAAGAAGTAGGTCAAAAACTAAATAAAAGCGAGCTGGGTGCACAAGTCTCAGGAAAGTACAGTTGTGTACACTTACCATAAATGTAGATGTTAGAGTGTATTCACTATTGCAGTCATCACATTTGGGTTATTACTGCCAGGCTAGCCCTTGGCAGGCCCTAATACCAGAGGCGTTGTATTTCTGCGTCTGTTGCTGTCGCTTCAGGACTGATGTCAGTAGTATAACGTAAGGCAGCCAACACCATTACATCAGTTTTTCTTGCCCTGTCAGGAGCCCCCAAGTAGGAGCCAGGTTCGAGTGGAAGAACCCAATCAGTATAAAGTAAATACCAATATGTCCCTTGCAAGGAAAGGGTAGAAAAAAGGGGGGGGGTGGAGGGAGGGAAACCAGGACTGCAACAGTGAATACACTCTAACATCTACATTTATGCTAAGTGTACACAACTGTACTATGTTCTTCATGTTTTACTGTTGCAGTAATCACATTTGGGTTGATTCTCAAAGCTGAGAAAATGGGTGGAGACCGTCAAGAAAACTAGGGGCTGGCTAGGATGCCCTGCAAGACTGCAAAGGCAAACCTTGCCCTGGATTTGGAAAAGAGAGGCAGGTGGTAATGTTTGTTAAAAGTATGAACAGATGTCCAGGTGGCAGCCTCCAGGATGTCCCTGGTGGAGACCCCTCTGAGGAAAGCGCTGCAGAGGTGGAGGCTGCTCCCTTGGGGGAGCCTTTACGTGTTGTTTGTAGCAGAAATGGATGCAGTGTGCTATCCGTTTTTAAATGGTTTGTTTGGAGATGGCTTTGCCTTCTGCCCCTGTAGCAAAGCTAACCAGCAATTGATCAGACTTTCTGAAGGATTTAGTCCTGTCTAGATAGAATCTGAGCTATCTGTGCACATGTAGAGTGCAGGATCCTTTCCCCCTTGTTCTGGGGATTAGGAAAAAACGTGGGCAAATGTATGGACTGGTTTGAGAGCCACACTGGACACCACCTTGGGCATGAAGGACGGGTTAGTCCACAGAGATACCCTGTCAGCATGTAAGATGAAGTGGTCCACAGCTATGAGTGCTTGCAGCTCAGAGGCTCTTCTGGCTGAAGTGATGACCAGAAGGAAAGCAGTCTTCCAGGAGAGAAATTTTAGCTCTGCAGAAGAAGCTGGTTCGAAGGGGGACAGGGTGAGTTTTTTCCAACACAAAGTTAAGGTCCCAAGCTGGGGTTGGTGCTTTTCTGGGTGGCTTCAAGTTGCTAGCCCCTCTTAGGAACTATTTTATCAAGGGGTGTGAGAAAAGGGGCTGCTCAGTGGGAAAATTACCAGAGATAGCAGAGGCATGAATTTTAATAGAGGAAAGAAAGGTCACTGTGTAGTAGGTCAGCTAAGTAATCTAGGAGGAGAGAGAGGGAGGGCTGTGCTGTATTGCCTCCTTTAGCCCGAATTCAGGTGCAGAACCTTTTCCATTTGTCAGCATAAGACTTTCTAGTGCTAGGGTGCCTGGCCTTGCGTATAACACCTAGAACCTGTTTACGGAGGTTGGAAAATTGATCAGGGGGTTAGGGAATAAGCCATGCTGCCAAATTGAGAGTCTGCAATTGGGGATGCATGAATTCCGCCTTCCCTCTGGGTCAGGTTTGGAATCTGAAGATGATGCCATGGTGTGGCAGCGGGGACAGCCTGCGCAGCAAGGGGTACCAGTGATGGCAAGGCCAGTCTGGAGCTATAAGAATTGTCCTTGGTTTTTCCTCCCTTATTTTGAGCAGTACCTTGGGGATGAGAGGTACTGGAGGAAAGGCAAAACAAGACAGACTGACCCTGGGGAAGGACAAGGCATCCACTTTCCAAGCCATGCAGTGATGCTCCCTAGTGCAGAATTTGCTGAGCTGATAGCTGGTGTGGGAGGAGAGGGGTAGACCTTCAGGGTGCCCCATTTCTGAGTTATTAGGGTGAAGGTTCTTCTGTGGAGCTCCCACTCGTGTGGGTCCAGAAGATTTCCGTATAAATTGGTCTGCCAGAGAGTTGAGAGAAAGTACAGTTTTGTACCTATCATAAATGTAGATGTCCGATAGGAATGCATCTGCAGTCCTTACAAATGGGTTGTCAATTTGGATAAATGCCAATGATTCAAATACAAATAGTAGAGACAAAAAATAAGCATGTATGTACTTCCCCAGCTAGCTATAAGATGGGCAAATACCCTAGGAGCACCACAGAGGGAAGGCGGTGGGTAATCCTGACTGCAGATGCATTCCTACCGGACATCTACATTTATGGTAGGTACAAAACTGTACTATGTCCTTCAAGGATGCATCTGCAGTCCTTACAAATGGGTAGAATACCATAGCTAAACTGGGGGAGGTGGACAAATAAAGTTATGGTGTAGTTAGGATCCCTTGCAAAACAGCAGTGGCAAAGCCTGCTCGGGATCTAGAGTATAAAGGTAAATTATAATGCTTGGCAAATGTATGCACGGAGCTCCAAGTAGCAGCTTCTAAAATGTCCTTGGTAGCCACTCCTCGTCTGAAGGCTGTGGTAGTGGCTGTTGCCCTTGTAGAGTGAGGCCTGATGTTCTCTGGAGTTTTCTTTCCATGGTAGGAGTAACAAAATCTAATGCAATTTCCTATCCACTTGGAGATTGTCTGTTTTGAAATTGCTTTTCCTTCCCTTCCTGTTGCATATGCTACCAGTAGCTGGTCAGTTTTTCTATTGCCCTTGGTCCTGTCCAGGTAGTAGCGTAATTGTCTATGTACATCCAAGGTATGTAGCAGTCTTTCTCCCCTGTTCTGTGGGTTAGGGAAGAATGTAGGTAGGTGGATAGCCTGATTTAAAGAAACTCTGCAAACCACCTAGGCATAAAGGAAGGATTTGTTCTCATGGACACTATGGAAGATCAGGAAGGGTTGCACTGCCATTAATGCCTGAAGTTCAGATACCCTTCTTGCTGAAGTGATTGCCAGCAGGAAAGCAGTCTTCCATGATAAGTATTGCAATTCTGCTGTTGCTGCTGGTTCGAAAGGAGGAAGTGTCAATTTTTCTAGCTCAAAGTTCAAGTCCCATGCTGGTAATGGTGGCTTCCTAGGAGGCTTTACATTTTTAATTCCTCTCAGAAACTGTCTGAGCAGAGGATGTGAGAAGATAGGAGGATCCAAGTCGTATTCTGCTGAAATAGCTGATGCATGAATCTTGATGGAGGAATAGGACAGGCCTGTATGGAAGAGCTCTGCCAAGTATTCCAGAATGTTGGCTATGTTTACCAGTGACATCTCCTTTTTCAGTACTCCAAATGAGATAGCTTTTCCATTTTGCTGAATAATTTTTTCTTGTTGAGGGTCTGCGAGCCTCAAGGATAATGTCTTTAACCCTTTGGGATAAAGTTGGGTTAATTGGTCTTATGCAATGCTCCAGGCAGTCAGCTGCAGAGTTTTCAGGTTTGGATGCAGATTGTTGTAGTTGTTCTGTGTTAACAGCAAGGGAACCAGGGGTAGTGGCCATATTTGTTCCCGAGACATGCTCCTCAGTAATGGGTATCAATGTTGCCTTGGCCAGTCTGGAGCTATCAGAATGATCCTTGGACGGTCCTCTCTGATCTTCAATAGCACTTTGTGCATATCAAAGGAAGTGGTGGAAATGCATATGCTGTCAGGTTTTTCCAACTGAAGGATAGGGAGTCCTCCTTCCAAGCAAGTAGGTGGTACGTCCTTGTGCAGAATTTCTTTAGTTGGTGATTGCGTGGGGATGCAAACAAGTCTATTTCTGGGAGTCCCCATTTTCTTGTAATGGTTTTGAAGATGTCCGGATGCAGCATCCATTCGTGGGCATCCGTGGTAGTCCTGCTTAAAATGTCTGCTAGGATGTTTTCTTTTCCTGGTACAAAACTTGCTTTTAACTGAATGTTGTAGCTCAGGGCCACATTCCAGAGATCCAGTGCCATCCGATAAAGAGGATACGAGTGTGTGCCTCCCTGTTTGTTGATGTACCACATAACTGTGGTGTTGTCTGTCCTTATCATCAATAGACCTTGCTGAAGGAATGGTCTGAATGCCTGAATTGTCAGTTTTACTGCCAGCATTTCCTTTAGATTTATGTGTAGGTGCAGCTGGTTTTGAGACCATAAGCCTTGTATGCACTTGTCCAGCATGTGTGCCCCCCAACCGAGGTCTGAGGCGTCTGTCGTGATGGTTTGGCTTGGTTGAGTACTGTGAAAAGGCAATCCTGTGTTTGATTGACAAGCCTGAGCCCACCATAGGAATTCTTGCTTCAGGCATGGAATAATGGAAATCTGGGTTTCCAAGCTGTGCTTGTGTTGAGACCATAAATTCCTTAGGTACCACTGTAGTTTTCTCATATGCAGTCTGGAATGAGGAACCAAAATTATGCAGGATGCCATGTAACCCAAGGCTTGCAGAACTTTTCTTGCTGTCAGATGGTTCTGTTTTGTTGAGGCCAAGAAGTAGAGAGGTAGCTGTTCCTGTTTTTCTACTGTTAGGAATGCCATTTGCCTTGATGTGTCCAACTCTGCACCCAAAAAGGTTATTCTCTGGGATGGTATCAGTCTTGACTTTTTTAAATTGACTGTGTATCCCAGGGCTTGCAGCAGATAAATGACCCTTTGTAAATCTTCTGCTAGCTTGCTTTCGTTGTCCGCTTGTATCAGGCAGTCGTCCAGGTATGGGTAGATTTGGATTCCCTGAAGCCTGCAATGAGCAATTACTGATGCCAGGCATTTCGTGAACACTCTGGGCGCAGTAGATAAGCCAAAGGGCAATGCTGAGAATTGATAATGCTCTGATCCTGCAAGAAATCTGAGGTATCTTCTGCAGTTTGGTCGTATGGGGACGTGCAGGTATGCCTCCTTGAGATCTAGAGTCACCAGCCAAGACTCCTTGCCCAGCATGGGAAGAAGCTGCTGTAGGATCAGCATTTTGAATTTTGGAACAATGAGGAATGTGTTTAAAGCGGACAAGTCGAGAATAGGTCTCCATTTGCCTTCTTTTCTTGGTACCAGGAAGAGTCTGGAGTAAAATCCCTTCCCTTGCTCCATAGATGGTACCTTTTCTACAGCTCTCATCCTTAATAATTGGGATATTTGTTTTAGTGCTTCTGTCTTTTGATTTGGAGGTAGGTTTGGCATTCCTCCCTTCCCTGGTAGAGTATGGAAGTGAAATCTGTAACCTTGGTCTATTATCTGTAAAATCCACTTCTCTTGTGATGTAATGCCAGTTTGTCGTAAATAAGGCTACCTTCCCGCCTAAGGGTGCTTGCAGTTATTCCCTGGTAGGCGGTGCCAGAGCCAAGTCACTGTGATTGACCTGTAGTTGTGGTGGTGGCTGTGTCTGTGCCTCGCTGGTTGTTGCCCTGCCACTGACGTCCTCTGTAAGCACCCCTGGATTGGCTTCTGCCTCTTGAACGCCTATTCCTGCCTCTCTGAGTTCTGGAAGAGTCTGGAAAGGACCAATTCTTGGAGGGCCAATTCCTGCTAAACCTCGGAGGTTGGACCTGTAAGAAATCTTTTACTGTTTGGACAGATTTTGCCTTCTCTTCCATCTTCTTCAGTACTTGTTGTGCAGGAGAGCCAAACAAATTGATCTTATCCATAGGAGCATCTAATAGTTTTGATTTGACATGGTCTGGTAAGGCCTGTTCTTTTAGCCATGCATGCCTTCTGATGACTGTGCCAGTCATGGCTGATCTAAAGGAAGCCTCCAGTGCATCATAGCCGCATTTTAGGAATGGTTACTGACTTGTTGAATGTTATGTACCATTTCCTGCACATATTTTTGTCTACTGTTTCATCTGAGGACACTTTTTGGTTAACTGATCTAGCAAAATTCTTGATACTGCATCATGTGAAATTGACAGTTCAAGGCCCTAGCTGAAAGAGTAGCAGAAGTGTAAACTTTTTTACCCCATCTCTCTAAGGATCTGGATTCCCTTTCAGAGGGAGGGGTTTTGGCAGAGGTGGCTGCTACAGCCTTAGGTCCTTGGGAGATAGTCTCTGGATCTGCAAGGGGAGCCTTATACAAGTGGTAATGTGTGTCCGGGACCCTGTAGTATCTATCGGGCTTAACAGGGCCGGAGGCAGAGAATCAGGAGCAGTACAAGCATCATTAAATGCATCATCTACAACAGAAAGAACTGGAGGTATGGCTAAAGGCCTATGTTGTGGTAAATGCAGAAAAGTTCTAAGCCTTTTTCTGGAATCTGAAAAATCCTGGCCCTGCCACTGAAATTGTTCCCTCATAGCATGCAGGGTTTCTCCAAAGGAAAATTCCTCAGGCGGAGAGGCAGAAGGAATGGACTCTTCACCATCAGAGTCTTCATAAGGGGAGTAAGGGGCCTCTGGAGGGTCTGTATCATTTGAGTCATCAGAGGAATCATCGGTAGACACTGGCTCAGGGGGCTCTGCTCTAGGCCTCTTCTCTGGAGGCGGGTGAGAGGCCCTGTCTGGTTGAGGTTGGGATCCTCGGATTAAAGAAATGAGATCCTCTGCTAAACTTAGCATTTGTGAACTAGAGCTAGGCCTGTGAGAGGGGGGCTTAGCAGGCACAGATTTAGTAGTTTTAGCTGCTTTAGCCCTGGCAAAGGCCTTAATGGACATGGCTGCAGGTGGCCTAGCAGCTCCACGTGCAGGGGTAGAAACATCCAAGGGAATAGTGTCCGTTAATTCCTGAGAAACTAACAGTAGGTGGGATATCAGAAGCCGATTCCACGAGGGTAGAAGAGGCCTCGGCAGGAGGAAAGTTTTCGGCTGAAGGAGGAACCGCTTGCTTGGTTTCAGCCGAAACCGAGACACTCGCGGTTGGCTTAACCGTGGTTTCGGCCGAAACCGCGGACCGCGAGTGTCGGTCCTTTTCCTTGCGTTTTTTTAGATATTTGCGAAGTCGGAGGATCCGACGGCATAATATAAGCAAAATCGGAGCCGAAAAACTCCCCAGCAAACTCCGACCGACGTCTAAGCGTCCGCCGGTTAAAAGAAGCACAGGCTAGACAAGCTGCGACGTCGTGGTCTGGGCCTAGGCAAGGTAAGCAGTGAGAGTGGAAATCTTTATGAGGTATTTGTTTCTCACAAGTTAAACAGTTATTCACTTTTTCTGACATCGGCTGAGGCAAGAAAGAGTCCCCAACGGGGTACTTAGCTTTTTAGAAGTCTTCGAAGTAGTTTTCGGTAGTAGTAATCTCTGGTTCTGACCGGCCGGCACTTGCGAACAGCTTCTGCTTCGGGCGCCACGCGGCAAGAAAGACTGAGGAAAATGGCGTTGGCTGGTGCCTTTATACCCGAATAACTGCAGCTATGACGTCGGGTGAAGTGCGACACCAGCCGAGGCCAGACCCAGACTTTGGAATCCAGCCGACCGAAGGGCTGCCTGAAGACAGGACAACCCATTTGTAAGGACTGCAGATGCATCCTTGAAGGACATCCTGGTAGGAATTGCGCTAACAAGGTGGAGTTGCATGGCAGAGGCTGTGTGCCAACGGGTCACAGCCAGCTTGCAAAGAGGGTAGGAGAGAGTCCCTCCCTGCTTGTTGATATACCCACATTACAGTGGTATTGTCTGTTTTGATCAGGAGAGCCCCAGGGGAGAGAAGGGGCTTGAAAGCTATCAAGGCGTGCTGGAGAGCCATCATCTCTTTTTGGTTGATGTGCAGAGGGATTTGCTGTGGGCTCCATTGGCCCTGTATGCACCTGCCGTCCAGGTGTGCACCCCAAGTATAGTCTTGATGCATCTGTGTTGAGGGTCTGGGTGCCGGGGGTTGGTGAGAAAGGTAGTCCCTTGTTGTAGGAGCATGCTGTTGCCCACCAAAGAAAATCTTTTCTGAGGCAAGGAATTTTAGGTGCAAGTCTCTCCAGGTCTTGAGTGTGTTGACACCAAACGCTTTTTAGGTACCACTGAAGTTTCCTCATATGCAGTCTGGCATACGGAATGAGTAGTATGCAAGATGCAATGAACCCCAGATCTTGCAGGATATTCCTTGCAGATAGCTGGGGTCTGGTGGCTAGTTGAGAAGTAGGCTGTCAGGAAATTTTGCTTTTCTGATGCAAGGAATGCCATCTGGGATGCAGTGTCCAGGCTTGCTCCCAGGAATATAATCTTTTGGGTGGGCACCTCCTGTCCTGAAAAGGAGATGCGTCCTGCATGATTCCCTGATAGGAATATAGAGGTAGGCCTCTTAGATCTAGGGTGGCTAGCCAAGCATCCTTGGAAAGCATGGGTAGCAGCTGCTGGAGGGTGAACATTTTGAATTTTGGATCACCAGGAAGGTGTTTATAATGGACAGCTCGAGGAAGGGGAGCCAGGTGTCCTTTTCTGGGTACCAGAAAAGGTCTGGTGTAGAAACCTTGGCCTCCCTGTTCTGCAGGAACGTGTTCTACTGCCCTCAGAGAGCAGGGAAAGGACTTGCTTTTGCACCTCTGCACACTGGTTTGGAGGTAGATCTGGGAACCCTTTTGGGGTAGGAAGGGTGTGGAAAGAAAATTTATATCCCTGGGACACTATATTGAGAACCCAGCGGTCACTGGTAATGGTGGCCCAGGTGCTTGCATGAAAGAAGAGTTTTCCTCCTAGGGGTAAGTAAAGGTGGGCAGAGGGAGGGGGTGGGGGAGGTGGTCATTGAGTTTTTACCATAAGGGGGTGGCTTAGAGCTCCCTGGTTTTGAAGTGGGAGTCCAATGCTTAGATCTCTGTATTCCCAGTAGCTGCTGTCTGGTGGTGGTGGTGGTGGTGGTGGGGGGGGGGGGGGTTGAGCTGGACTGGTTTAGTGGGAGCAGGAAAGGACCAGTGCTTGGTGGGACAATGTCTGCTGAACCTGGGTGGCTGGACCTGTAATAAATCCATAACTGTCTGCATAGATTTAGCTTTTTCTTCCATCTTTTTCAAGACCTCTTCTGCCTTAGTACCAAATAAGTTGTCTTTGTGCAAGGGGGCATCCAACAATTTAGATATGACATGGTCTGGCAAGGGCTGTTCCTTAAGCCATGCATGCCTCCTAATGACAGATCCTGTGACTGTTGCCCTGCAAGAAGCTTCTAGCGTGTCAAAACCACAGTGCAAGGTATGTTTAGTTACTTGACTTGCAGAATGCATTAACTCTTGTGACTCTAGATTCTGCACAAACAGGAAAGGAAGACATTTTTTGAGGAGTTCCAGGGTATGTTGCTGAAATTTTAGCATATGGAACTGACAAATTAGTGCCCCGATAGGGTAAAAAAGTATACACCTCAGCTATTTTTGCCATCTGTCTAGTGCTCGGGAATCCCTAACTGAGGGGGGTGGGATTCTTAGCAGAGGTTGCTTTAACCCCTTTAGGCCCTTGAAAAATTACCTCTGGGTTAGCAGTACGATTTTTAAAAATAAATCTGAGAGTCAAGAACTCTATAGTACCCGTCTGGTTTTCTCGGGCCGGGAGGGTGTCAGGAGTAGAGCTGGATTCCAGGAAAACATCCAGGACTGGGGGGATAGCCAAGAGACTGCGCTGTGGAAGATACAAGAATTTCCTGAGTCTCTTTAGATTGAGGATAGTCCTGACTCTCCCATTGGAAATGCTCCCTTAATGTATGAAGGGGGTTTCCCCAAAGGAAAAATACTCTGGGGGAAGAGGTAGAAGGGATGGAATCCTCTGCATCAAAATACTCATAAGTGGAGAGGGGTTGCATGTCTTCATATTCAGATGAATCAGTCATCAGTCTCTTGTTCAGACAAAACTACAGTGGACAGATCCCTTTTCCTTTTGGAGGGGGTAGCTTGGCTTCCCCTGATCAGCATGATTAGGTCTTCCGCCATTTCAAGCATTTGAGACTGAGGCAAGGAAGCAGGTGCCTGAGATTGGGTCGGTTTCTTGGGTGTGGTTCATACCCTGGGCCTAAGAAACGCTGTAGTTTTCGAAAACATTAGTCGCGAAAGAAGACTTGGGTCTGTGTCGAGAATCGGTAGTGCGAAGGACTTCCTCGGAAGCCGGTGCCTGCTCAGCGGCTCCAGACCTATCCAAGGTGGAGACGACCACAGGATCCTTAGTTTAAGAGTTTTGCACCATACCAGACTTTGAAAGGGCCTTGGTAGCGGCCTGCGAATCCACAGATGCAGGCATCAGGGGCTTCAAAAACGCCTCACTGAGTACCGGAAAACTGACTACTAGCTTAAAGGAAGCGTCGTCAGTAGGTCTGGACCTGTGCAATCTCTCTGTTTTTTCAGAAGATCTGCTGTCGGATGGCTTACCGATGCCATATCGGAGAACGAGGACTAAGCGAAAATATCTAGCTACAATAAGGGCCCGACGCCGGATAGTTCTAGCATTTAAAGTGACAATGGGGGATGTTGTGGTCTGGGCCCAAACAAGTGACACAGTAGGAATAAGTCTCTGTGTGGTATTTACTTTCCACAGGCAAGACAATTGTTAACTTTTTCTGACATCGGTTAGTGCAAGAAAAAAGGATCCCCAATGGGGTACTTCGCTTTAGACTTCAGCTTCAAATTGGTAGACAAAACTCAGGTAGCGGCCGACCAGCACTCGTGCAAACTGCTTCTGCTTCGGGCTCCGCGTCAAGAAAGACTGATGTAATGGTGTCGGCTGCCTTATTTTATACTACTGACGACCTGATGTCAGTCCTGAAGCGACAGCAACTGACGCAGAAATACCAAGCCTCTTATTTCGGGCTGGCCAAGGGCTACCCTGGCAGGGACAACCCAAATGTGATGACTAAAACAGTGAAAACACGAAGAACATCTGCCCAATCCTAGTAGGTGCATCGGTGCCAGGTTTGTAAAAAATGACCGTGTAAAATCCTAAAAATATGGAAACATTCCTATAATAGGGCCAGGCCCAGGGAAAGGATGACCCCCGGTTGAAGAAGGAAGTATCAGTCAACAAAAATAACAAAAACTGATAGGCCAAATAAGAGCCATAAAGACGATAGAGTGGACTATTGAGGATAAGAAAGAAATTATTATGGAAAAAGCCCAGAATTTCCAGACAGGATATACAAAAAGATTGAGAAATTAGAGGAAAGAAGAATACTTCATAGGAAAAACGGTCAAAAGCTTCAAATGAAAATTTGCATTCATTAATGCAACAGAGTTTTGAAAAACAGTACATAGATCAAGAAACTTTGATCTGTTTGGAAAAAGATGCATCTCAAGAAGTACGAAAATGTAAACAAAACCTAGACATTTTTGAAAAGTATAAAAAAGAAATATAGACATGGGAAAAAAAGATTTGATATGGTGCAATATTTATGCAAAGGAGAAAGCCACATGAATTGATATAAAGAAGGCAGCCCCAAACATAAACAAAGGGAAATACAAACAAATGCATCCAAGACATGGAAAATTACAAATGCATCCAGACATGGAAAATTTCACAAAACAAATATCAAACGGAACATGGAAAAGAAGATTAGTAAAGCAGAAGTTTAAAAAATATAGAAGTTGAAGTTGTGGAGTGCCTGCAAAGTGAAAAATTTAACGAAGGTCTAAAGAATAGTTGTGCAAAATCTTAACATAACCAGAGATGTCTTACACTTCCATGTTGCAGTATTCTTGGTGAGGGATTTCCTGCCTCAGGTGACCCATACGTTGGCTCCTATATAAAAACTTCAGCTTGGCAGATGTAGCACCGTGGGACGTCACACGTGGGACCATAAACCTGGGACTTTAAATGCGACATCTGCACACACAGACCTCAGAACTTGAAAGCCCAGTAGGACAGATACAAGTAGAGTAGCAAGTGATGTCAGCCATAGGATTACAGAGCCATTTGGTGGTTAAATAGGTCACAGCGTAGTGTATAACCACCAGGAGACCCACGACAGGTCAAAGAAAAGATAAGTGGGTTAGGTGGCTGAGAAGGAATACTGCAACATGGAAGAGGAGGACATCTATGGTTATGACAAGATTTTACACAACTACTCTATGTCCTTCTGTTCCTATGTTGCAGTATTCTTGGTGTGGGAGTGTACCACAACTTAGATGGAAGGAAGGGAGGGAGGAGGTAGAAGTTGACTCCACAAAGCCCTGCAGAATTGCTCTGGCAAAACCTGCATGCGATCTGAAGGCATTGTCTAACTTCGTGTTTGGTGAAAGTGTGAATGGTGGACCATGTGGCTGTTTCCAGGATGGATGCAGTGTCCAGGGGTTTTATGGAGGCTTTGTAGGCTGCTACTGCCCTGCTAGAGTGAGCTTTAACACCCTGTGGGAGTTTTTTTTGCCATTGTGAGAGTAACACAGGCAAATAGTTTTTCTAATCCAACATGTAATGGTTTGTTTGTTGACTGCCTTGTCCAGGGCCCTGGTGCGGAAGGAAATAAAAAGCTGATTGGATTTTCTTATGGATTTGATTTTGTCTAGGTAAAACCTTAGCTGTCTGTGTACATCCAGGGAGTGTAGTATCCTCTCACTTTCATTGGTGGGAGACGGGGGAAAAGGAGGGTATACAGATTGGTTTTAGGACAGATCGTTGACCACTTTAGGCATAAAGGAAGCACTGGTTCGTAGGGTTACCCTGCCCTTGTGGAAGGTAGTGTATGGAGAGCAGGACATTAGGGCCTGTAATTCTGACACCCTTCTGGCTGAAGTTATATCCACTAGCAGAACTATCTTCCACGGGCACATTTGCAGAGTAGCCGTACTGGCAGGTTCAAAAGGAAACAGTTTTTCAAGGATGAAATTCAGGTCCCAGGGTGGTGGGATGGGTTTTCTTGGTGGCCTTATGTGCAAAACCCCCTTTAAGAAAAGCTTAACATTGAGCCTGGCTAGTAGGGGAGGGTACAATGACAGTCAGGCTGAGACCTCTGAAAGGTGGAACTTCACTGAACAGTATGAAAGTCCCCCTCAACTAGTTGAGACACAGGCAAGAACTAGGGGTGGATCTGCGATGCATGGATCCCTGCCCTTGCCCAGACACCATTTGGAAATCCCTCCATTTAGAGAAGTAAAATTTCCTTGTATTAGGTTTCTTGGCCTCCCTCAGGACTGAAAGCACGTCCTCTATGTAGTGGTGCCTGAAGGAAATAAGAAGTTTAATCACCCACAGTAAGTGTCAACATCTGCAAGTGTGGGTGAATGAGGGTTCCCTTTTATTGAGTCAGAAGGTCTACTTTGTGGGGTAGCTTGTGGTGACTGTCCTTGGCTAGACTGAGAAGTAGGGGGAACCAATACTCTCTTGGCCAGTAGGGGGTCACCAGCAAGAATTTTGGTTTCTCTCTCCTGATTTTCAGGAGGACTTTTTGAATTAATGGAAAGGGTGAAAAGGCATTCAGAAATCTCCCCTTCCATGAAACGCTGAATGAGTCTACTCTCCAAGCTAGTGGGGAGTGGATCTTGGAGCAGAAATTCTGCAGGGGAGTGGATCTTGGAGCAGAAAGTCTGCAGTTGTCTGTTCTGGGTGGAGGCAAACAAATCTGCTTGGTGTGCCCCACCGGTGGACCAAGAGAGTAAGTATCCTTTTTGAACTATAGCCAGAACCCATTTGTCTAAGGGGAGGCAGTGGGAGAGGCAGGCACGCATTGTTGGGTCCTCCTCTGTCTAGTGGGGGGCTGTGAGGGGGTTTGTCTTCTGGCCCCTCTTCTGTCTGGAAGAAGTCGGTCCCGCTGAAGAGGGGTTTCTTCTGACAAAAATAGTCAGGGTAATTCCTGTCATATGTAGGAATAGGAGACACGAGAATATGCTTGATGTCTTGCAATTTCTTACTCCTCTTGTAGATTTTTGAAAAGGTCTGCTGACTGTTTACCAAACAATAAGTTAGGGTACAGAGGAGCCATCTAAGATTCTACACTTGAAGTGCTCTGGTAAGTGTTGTAGACGTAGCCAAGAACATCTTCAAAGTACAGAGGCCTCTGCAGCATCATAACTACATCTAATGGACAGTGTGGCTACTTGGGCAGCCAGATATGGTTTAGATGCTGTCAGATTTAATGGGGCAGTTGGGAGTAGCAGCCAGCAGAGTACAGCCTTGAGAGACACGTTCCAGAGCATATTTGGTCATATGGGTTTGACAGTTGATGGCTCTAAAGGCTAATGTGGAAGAGGTGTAAACCTTCTTTCCAATTCTATCCATGGTTGTGCTGTCCTTGTCTGTAGGTAAGAGAGGCAGACGGAATCAGTCTGGTTAATCAGGTGATACAGCAATCACAGTAGGGTCTGCCAGGGGTGGTTTGACTAGAAATTTCTGGTCATCGAGCACTTTGTAAAAGCAATCTGGCCTCTTAGGGGCAGATGGCTGAGAGTCTGGGGGTCTTAGATGCTGAGGAAAAGCCATCTAAATAAGCAGGGATAACAGGAGGAATGGCAGAAGAGGAGCAAGATTCCACTTGTAGCGATTCAAAATACCAGAGCATCAGACATTTGTGAGGTGTCCCACTTGGAAGTATTCCTTCATTTTGGTTATGGTCTCTCCAAAGGTGATATCCTCTGGAGAGGAGTCCCCTTCAATGGATTCATCTGTGGAGTAATACTCTTGAGGAGAGGCTATCTGGGACGTATATGATATTGACTCATTTGAAGATGAATAATAAGCCTCTTGCTCTTCTTCCCAGTCTTGTGAAGTGGGCAGTGGAAGAGAGGACACAGAGGTAGGCCTAGGGCTGAGGAGAGTAGATGGAGAAGAGGCTGAGGGCCTAACAGAAATGAAGGCCTGCAAAGATGAGGTGAAGGACTGCCAATCAGGTAGAACTTTGGCAAGTGTAGCTAGAAGTTTGGTTTTCTGTTTCTTTCCAACTGGGGTAGTGTTAGGTGTAGGCCTGGAATCGTATGCATGGCTAAGGGTAGCAGTGTCCAGAGGAGGGATCCTGGTCAGACACCCAGCTGTCCGATTCCCCCTCGACCTCGGAGGTAGCAGATGTCTGAAAAAGCTCTGTGGACGTGCTAGTCAACTGTGAAGGGGCTTCCTCGAAGGTCACCGAAGTACGTCTATCTGTTGGAAGTCCCTCAACTCCTAAAATCAGTAGCTGGCAGGGTGTTCGAAAGCAGAGAGGCAGTGGAATTGGGCCCAGGAATCTTGGCCTTTTTCTGCGGAGGTCCATTCGGGGCTTCCGAAATGGGATCCATCCTTGGCACTACATTTTTTAAATCATTGATTTTTCTGGATATAGATTAAGCGCAGCCAGATGGCTGCGTAGGGTCTTAGGAACGAAGGATTGGCAGATCGAGCAAGAGGTATGATCATACTCTCAGCCTAGGCAAAAAACGCAGCGGTCGTGCGTATCGTTGAGGTATCTGGCACCTGCACTGGCATTTACCCTTTTTAGCTGGCATCAGCTAAAGGTTACTACAACAAACCAAGCTTTAGCTAGAATTCAAAGAAAAAACTCCAATGGGGTACTTAGCTTTTAGATGTCCTGTGGTGAAGGAGTAAAGCACACGATGTGACAGTCTGCGGCTGAAAAGTTCTGAGGTCTGTGCGTGCAGACATCACATTTAAGGTCCCAGGTTTATGGTCCTGTGTGTGATATCCCACACGACTACAACAGCTAAGATGAAGCTTTCGTAAAGGAGCAGATGTACAGGGTTCACCTGAGGCGGGAAATCCCACACCAAGAACACTGCAACATAGGAATAGAAGGACATCATAGCATGATGGAGTGAGTCACTAAAGTAAGGAAAAGCAGGAAGATCAGGAGAAATATGAAGAAATATGGACATGGGAAAGATTTAATACGGTGTAATATTTACGCAAAGGAGAAAGCAAAACTAACCAATACAGAGCAGCACCAAAGACGCTTAAAGAGAAATATAGGCAAAGCAATCCGGACATGGAAAATTTTACAATACAAAAAAATAAAAGACGAGACAAAGTAAAAAAGGAGATTAGTAATGGAGAAGTTAAAGAAGTAGAAATTGAGGTTTTGTTGCACCTGCAAAGTGAAGGATTCAGTGTAGAAAATCTAATGATGAAAGCACCACAACAGGATAGAGTAATGGATATCCAAATTGAGGATAAACTAGTGGAACAGGAAAGCAAATTGTCTTGTGCCATATCAAGACATTTTGGAGCCACCCTCAGGAAAACAGGATAAATGTTAACTTGAAACTAGACAGCAAGAGAAGGAACAGGAAACTGTGGAAACCCTGATGCAGTCAGTGTTGAGGAGTGATAGGCCAGTGAGTTCCCATATGACAGAGCAACAGATGACAGGATGAAATGGAAGAGAAGGTGCCACAGGAAAATGCTACATAATTTCCTATAGAATGCCCGCAGGAAATGGAAAACAAGGGATGTGCCCTCAGTTTGGAATAAAATGAGCTGAGAGAAGAGTGGCTTGATTTAATATAGATTTATCAAGATCAACTAAAGAAATAGACTGCAGACGGTCAATAAAAACCCCAAAAGTCAGAAATCTGATAAAACAAATACAGTAATTAGGACTGTCCAGAGAGATCCATGGGATATTAACAGAAGCAAACAGGATATGCTACTGTGCAGCTAAATTTAGAACTGATAAAAAGTTGTACCACAAGAACGTGGGGTAGTGAGGGAAGGGAAAGGGAGAAATCTAATACCATTATGGAAATATCGAATGGAGAAAACTATAAAGCAATTAAGACAAGTGTCTCTTGTTAGAAGACTATAGAAGAGTGAACATATCAACACAAATACTAAGATAGATTTGATAAAAGCAATGTGAAGTATTAAAACAGACCAGGGTCTATCATGCACCATCACAAATAAACTAAAAATTTCAGCACAGGTGGAAAAAAGATATCAAGATAAATATAAATGTAAAGTACAAAACAAGCAATTTATTGATGACCCAAAAAAGTTTTATAGAGAATTGGGAAACAAGGTAAAAGGAATTGAAAGACCGCCAAAAAAAGAAATATATACATTTTGGAGATCTATGAAGATCCGGTGGAATATAAAGATGCTAAATGGATAGAAGACGTTAAAGAGAGAAAAAGAAGTATAAAGGTACAGGATATAAAATGGGATGAAGCAACAGGCAGAGAGATTGAAATAAAGTTAAGAAAAGCCTCTAATTGGAAAACCCCAGGCCCAAATGCAGTACCCAACTTTTGGTTAAAAGTATTAACATCTTTGCACAAAGACTTAGCCATGAGTAAGAACAATTTATATGCACACCCAGAACAGACACCAATCTGGTTAACAGGAAAAACAATGCTCCTACTTGAGTGAACCTGCAAGCTACCCTAAAAATTATAGACAAATAACTTGCCTTCCTACAATGTATAAACTATACATGGAAAAAAAGACTCCGTTTACAGTTATTTAGAAGAAAATTCAAGTACAGCAGTAGAACAAAACGGCAATAAAAAAGTCATACGGAACAAAGGATCACTTGTTAAAGTCATAGCGGAGAACAGTAAAAAGGGGAAAATCTAAGTATGGCATGGATTTACAAAAAAAAAAAACATTTGACAGTATCCCACATTTATGGATAACAGTGCGCTTAAAAATGTGTAAGATGCATCCCTACACAGACTACATCACAATAACCACGAAACAGAGGTCCACTGTGTACTTCACAGCTTAAACCATGGCTACAATTTGGCTCCTAGAAAACAGCAAAGTCTGAAGACTTCTCATCTACCCTGTTGATAATTTAAAACTTTATAGATTATTAGTTGAGGAACTGAAAGCACAACTGCAGGTTGTCAAAACTTTTTCAGGTGATATAAGAATGTCATTTGATAAATGTGCAAAAACAACCTTTAAAGCAGGAAAACTGCAACACTAGGAAAACAGTTTGGGACAAGAATGTGATATAAAAACTTAAGCAAGAGGGAGTGTATAAATCTTTGGGAACCGATGAAGGATCAGCAATAAAACACAAACAAATGCAAATAAAACTTAGTAAGGAATACTTTAGAGGACAAATTAATCCTGAAAACAGAACTGACATCTAGGAGCAAAATCCAAGCTATAAACCAATTTGCTCTTCCTGTCCTAACAGTTTTTGGAGTGATTGATTGACCCCAAAACATGTTGGATAGATAAGATATTAAAACAAGGATGTTTCATGCTCACCAAATGATCTATAAATATCAATGTGTACCAAGACTATATACTCCCTGTTCTGAAGGAGAGATGGGCCTCCATGAAATTGATTACATATATAGATCTGCAATCGTGGGACTCACACACCTGCTGACCTCACAAGACCCAAATGTAGTGGAAGTTTTGAAACATGAGGAGAATAAATCGAAGTTGACTTCTGTACTTAACCTAGCAGAAGCATATTTAGCATCAAGCAAAAATAGAAATCAAACCAGTAGATAAAAATCAGGCAGCAACTGAATGTGCCAAAAAGAAAAAAATACAAGGTGAATGACCAGATTAGAAGGCAAGAAATGTGGGAAAGCATAAATATAGCTACAAGTACAGAAAACTTCTGGAAGAACTTCATGTTGATCAGGAATGAACACAGGAATGGTTAAGGAGAGGCAAATTCAAACCAAGAGATGAAAGGTGAATACTGGCGAACCAAGATAGTGGGCTATGTACACGTTGATTTACAAAGTAAATGTAGTTTTTTGTACAACTGAATTGGAAACAGTTGCACACCTCGTTGCTGGCTGTGACATACCAATGGCAGAAGGACTGAATACTGAAAGGCATAATGTGGCAAGACTGTTGCACTAGGGATTGTGCAAACATTATGGTTCTGAAGTGTCTGAAAAACACTGGAAACGCTAGCCACAAAGCATCATAGAAAATGATGAAGTCTATATTACATGGGATCACCCATTACCAACAGTTCAAAAGACAGATGCTAGAAAACCAGATACAGTGGTCCAGGAAAAGAAGACAAAGTAGCACTGATCATTTAAACTGCCACACCCAGTGACTAGTGTCCTGCGTACAGAGACACAGTCACAAAATATCAGGATTTAAAGGCAGAAACGAGAGCAATGTGGAAGAAAGATACCCAGACAGTTCCAATAGTAGTAGGAGCAACGGGTCTTATACAAAAAAGGATCTATAATCATATCTATAAACGTTACCAATACATGTAACTCCATATGAACTACAGGAGGAATCATTACTGGGCACACTGCGGGTGCTGCGAGGAGTACTGCGGGTGCTGCGAGGAGTACTTTTGCCTGACAAAGTGAAACAATACTAATTTCATGCAATTTAACTGTAGTTTGACGTAGGAATGTGTTCCATTCTTATCATGGTATTAGAAACCCAAAAGATTTGGAGAAATTAAGAGGAAAACTCTCTAGGCAGCCTCCCTGAGGAGGGAGTAGTATAGTACATAAACAAGAATACAGATACACAATGAGATTTAACAAGGAGGTCCATCCTTTTAACCAAGACAAAGGTTTAAGCTTACCTTCATGGGGGGTGTCTTTATGAAGGCAAAGGCATAACCCCAAATGACTGTGGCCACGAAGACCAAGATTTACATCATCCAGCTTGTAGTGTCCTGCAAAAGTATTCACTGAAGCCCACTTATATGCCACACAATCATCCACGGATGCGCTCTTTAAAAGTCTGCAAGGCAATTATTAACCTGGCTGAATCATATTTTGGTACACATGGTACATCTGAATGATGACATGAAAAAAGTAAACCTCAGATAATATACAGCCCAATGTGTTGCTTGAAAACTAAATTTACTCCTCTCTAACGGATATGACTGTCAAAAAATACAGAGCTGCCTGTGCACAGCCATACAATGTATCCAGTACTAAGAAAAACAGTTGTACTGACTAACGTCTCAGCATCTACTTCAGACATGAAAGGAAGGCTGGAAGAGTTGATAAACGGTATGAAAGGCATTCAGTCATCACAGAAGATTAACATACAATATCTGCAATTCAGGAATCGTTTCAGTATAGGTACTACTGCTACAGAGGTTTTTCATGATGGACATTTCAGTTACTCTATCATAACCAGCTCAAACAGTGAAGAGTCAACTTTTCCAAAACAAAAGTACAGACCCCAAGGATGGAGAGGATCCTTCAAATGGAGAACAGCATCTTTCAGAAAAGCTTTGCAAACAAGTCGGTATCTGTTTAGATGACAAAAAAGCAAGCTAGTTTATTTCTTGTTTGATGGCCAGAACAATTCATTTAAGGGAAGAGCTGGTGGCCAGAAGGGCTTTCCACTCATCACAGCAGTCGGCCACAGGCTAAGCAAGCAAGAGTTCAGAGCTGTGCTCAAGGAAAACATCTGTACATGAAGGTCTGTTAGTGTGTGGTTGGTTATAAAGTGGATGCTGACTAAGTAAAGGGGATGGGGAGTGTCATTCTTGCTAGCACAAAGTTCTCCTAAAATAAAAGCTTCCCTTTTCAGCATCTTCTGTACAAGTCTCACAAGAGCAAAAAATATTAATCACAAGAAGCTCATTTCAATACGATATACAACAAAATATGTAGTAAAAGTCTAAAGAGGTAACTGACTGCTCAGTTTTAAGTGCAAATACTATTTACAGAATTACTTTAGCCATTAAAATAACCACTCTGTCAACATTACAAAAGTAAGATCTCTAATGTCAAAAAGCAAGCAATCACACAACTGCCTTTAGTAATACAACCACTAATCAGCAAAAAACAGTCAACTGTTTAATGTTGCAAGCAAATCTGAAAACAGCTTTGTACATGGCACTAGAATAGCTAACTCCTCTCACCATTTAAGCATAAAAGCAAAGGTCTCACTAGACTAGATTTCAAATAAAAATTTCAGCCGATCTATTGAAATTCCAAGTTAGCTAAGAATTAGACACTCAAAAGACCAGATATGAATCTTATCTTGTGTGTGTGTGTTGGGGGGGGGGGGGGTTAGCAGGGTTTTGGAGGCAGTTGGATGGCTATGGCTGAAACTATAAGGCACAAAAAACAGCCTGCTTTGAATACGTCTTACAGGCAGTGAAATTGGGTCCCGTTCCCTGTCTTAGCATCAAGGGGAGAACCTTTTCCATAGGTTAATAAGCAAGTACTATGCTAACTGCCCTTGTGGGTCATTTTAAATCTAGCCAATTTCCCTTTCAAGGGTGCTAATCAAACTCTGAACCTTGTGTTTCTGGCAAACCCCTGAGCCATTACACCAACCCCAAATCCCCTTTTGCTATAAAAGGTTCTCATACTGGTTTTCCTGGCTTCCCTTAAGAAACAATGCATAGGTTCATGCTAGGCTATCTGCCCTAGGGTATTTATAAGCCTAGCCAGAATGTGTTTGGCTATCGCAACCCATTTTAAATTTATTTTGCTATGCCCTTTTTCGAGGTTAGTACACTCTGCCTCTGTCGAAAATTGACACAGAAGTGATACCCGGGGTAAACCTACGATCACTCATCAAGATTCCTCTTGAATAGAGTCAATGAGGGACTCTGCCTAACCTGGACTGGGATTTTATTCCAGAGTGAAGGGAGCCTCTGGGTTATGAATCTGTCCCTCCAGCATGTCCTATTTCAGTGCTGAGGTTCAAGTCTCTCGAGTGCGTAGCTCGATGGGATTTGGATTTTCTGAGGTGCAGCATGTCCACTAATTCTGGGTTGGACATGGCTTTATACATCAGGCACAGATCGCCTTTGAACAGGCGGTATGCCACTGAGTAGAGCTGGAGTTTCTTTAACCGGGCAGCATATGGCATCTGTTTGAGCCCTTTGATCCTCTTGGTGAGGTACTTTTGGGGTCCTTCCAGTTGCTGCAGGTGTCTGGTAAGGTACATCCCAAAAGGGGCATTGTACTCAATTATGGGCCTGATGAGTGATGAGTAAAGAGGCATGATGACCTCCCCTGATCTAGATGTGAATCCCTTCATGATTAGGTGGGAAATATAAAATGTTTTTCTAACCACTTTGGCCACGTGGTTGTCAAATGAGAGATTGCTATCAACTTGGGTCCCCAGGTCCCTAACTACTTCTTCTGTACTTAATGGATTACCACCTATGTGGTAATTTGTGGGCACTTTGTTTTTGCCAAAGGGGATGACTATACACTTTTTGGCATTTAGCTTGAGGCCACGGCTCTGGCACCAGTCGTCTGTTTCTATGAGGCCCTTTTGGAGGATGCTTGTGTCAGCTGGAGAGTCGATTATGGCGCCCAGTTTACAGTCATCTGCGAACTTGGTCAGCCACAGTCCTTCCATGTTGGCCTGTACCTCCGAGAAATATATACCGAACAAGAGAGGTCCCAGGACTGAGCCTTGTGGGACACCACTTGTAACTGGTTTGGAGTCTGACATGGCTCCAGCAATTCTAACCATGTGGGTTCTGTCCTTGAGCCAGTTTGCAATCCATCTAGTGACATAAGGGTTTATATTTAAGCTGGTGAGCTTATCTATAATGCCCGGGTGGGGTATTGTATCGAAGGCTTTTGCGAGGTCCAGGTAGGCTGTGTGGACCACCTTCCCCTTGTCAAT
Source organism: Protopterus annectens (assembly GCF_019279795.1). Taxonomy (NCBI): domain Eukaryota; kingdom Metazoa; phylum Chordata; order Ceratodontiformes; family Protopteridae; genus Protopterus; species Protopterus annectens. The sequence goes on from NC_056728.1 coordinate 1,968,409,515, forward strand.
GGCCTTGGTGACTGTTTCAAAGAAATCAACCAGGTTTAAGAGGCAGGATCTGCCCTTAAAGCCGAACTGGGTAGGATCCAGTGTCTGTAGGTCCCCAATATCTTTATTTATGAGGTTCATGATGATCCTTTCCATAGCTTTGCAGACCAAGCTAGTCAGGCTTATGGGGCGATAGTTTCCAGGTTCCGTTGAGGCACCACCTTTATGGAGAGGGACCACTGTTGCTGTACGCCACTCTTTGGGCACATATCCTGTAGTAAGGCTGAGACTGAACAGCAGTTTTATGTTTGGGTTTAGCTCTTCTTGGAGTTCATGTAAGACGCAGCCCGGGACACCGTCTGGTCCCATTGATGCTGTGTTTTTTGCTTTGGAGAGGACGGCTCTTATCTGAGCATCTGAGATGTCAGGGGGGCAGCACTCTGCTGGGATAGATATTTGCCCTTTTGGTGGGGGGTTTGTGCTGAACCCGTCAGCTAGGATGTTGGCAATGTCTGTTTGTTCAGTGTATTTTTTGTCATTTTGGACTAATTCTGAGCATATCTGGGAATTACCACCCAGGTTCCTAACATAACTAAAGAAAGCCTTGTGATTATCCTTAGTGTCCTGTGCAATTTTTCTCTCGAAGCTGGCCTTAGACAATTTTATGAGTGCCCGTAGTTTTTTGCTAATACTGATCAGTGATGCCTTCCCGTTTTGGGATTTTGCTCTATCATTTAGTAGCTTCCTCCTTCTATTGTATAGTTTGTTTATGGCTGGGGTCCACCAGACAGGACGTCTGCCTTTGGAGGATTGGGTCTTGGTTTTATTTGGGATTGCATGATCCATGCATTCCTGAAGGTGTTCATAGAATGCGTTTATAAAGGATTCTGCAGTCTGGCCCATATTTTCCACAGGCCCGGGGGCTTTGAAGGATTCCACCTCGGTTTTGAGGAGTGTGAAATTTGCTTTAGAGAAGTTTTTCACTGTGGTTTTCTGGGCAGGGGGTGGGGTCGGGATGTGAATATCCAGTGAGATTAGTTTATGGTCTGATCTTACCAGTGAGGGATACACTTCTGGTCTGGAGCATAGAGTCCCCATGTTGGTGATGATCAGGTCCAGTATGTTTTCCCCTGTTGTGGGAGTGGTAACAAGTTGTTCCATAGCATTTGAGTTTATAAATTCTAGGAATCTTTGGGCTAGGGTGTTGGAGCTAGAGTAATGCTCCCAGTCTATGTTTGGGTAGTTGAAGTCGCCCAATATAATGGTGTTTGGAGAGACCTTCATATTTTCCAGTGTTCTCAGGAAGGCAGAGTGGGGTTCCTGGGTTTGGGAGGGTGGTCTGTAGCAGGCTATAAACTGGAAGGCAGTTTTACCCACTGTTAGTTGCACATGGATAGTCTCTGATGCTTCGTACTTTGCTACCAACCTGGAGGTGTGGGTATCTTTGATGAATATCGATACTCCCCCTCCTTTTGTGGTTCGATCCAAGTTTTGGGGCCGAAAAGCATGGTATGAGGTATAACCTGGTAGTGCTGGGTTGCTCTCGGAAGCCCTGAACCAGGTTTCTGTTACTGCACAGATATCGATGTTCTCCATGCTAAGGAGAGTTTCGAGTGCGTGCATCTTGAGGTTTAGACTTCTGGCGTGGAGTAGCATTACTCAGTTTCTTATCCCTTGTGATACCTATGGAGGTGGGTTTGTCTTTTGAGCCTTGCCTAAAAAAGGCACTATGGGGGTAGCAAGAGCCTTTGCCAATATCCGAAAGCCCAGGGGTGACGGGTGCAAGCCGTCCCTAGCCAAGCATCATGGCTTGTCGAGCATATCATCCCAAGCTGACAGGCATTGGATCCCCTTTGAATGACACCAGTACTTAAGCCAATTGTTGAAACTGATCATCTTGTCTTCATATTGTGGCATCATTCTTGGTGAGGGTAAGATGCTACTCAAGGTCAGGATCATACCGGCCTGGGCTACATGCTCAGAGAGCTCCTTTATGTCTCTTTTCATGTAGTCCAGGGAGGTACATCTCAGGTCATTCACACGAGCATGGACAATGACTGAGTCATATTTGTACTTGCCTTGGAGTGACCTGAGTGCTTGTGTTATGTGGCGGATCCTAGCACCCGACAGGCTGCTCACCGTGACCCTCTCCTTGTTCAGCCTGGTGAGCGGGACGTCAGTGTGCCTGATAGAGTCACCTATTACAAGTGTATCAGGTGTGTTGTTTAGTCTTAAGGGCTGTGACTGTTCGGCACACTGGCTTTGTGAGATATGTTGCACGTGTTTTGTTTTGGGGTAGCGGTTGCTTGGGTGTCTGCTTTGGAGGTCTCTGCTGCTTAGGCAGATCTTTATTTACAGCCTCCGAGTATGTTTTTGTGTGATTATGTGTTTGGTTTGGTGTCGTGGTAGGTCTATGTGAGACTGGAATTGTAGTGAGTGTGGTTTCCTTCTCCTCCTGACTGGTTATGCCAGTACTGAGTTGAGAGAGCTTAGCCTCCAGTTTGGCTATATGGTTGCATCTCTCACATGGGTTGGAATTTGTTGGGAGGAGGAGAGGGTTGTCTGTGTACATGAGGCAGTTGTAACATTGCCTCAAGATTCCCAGATTCACCAGCTGGACCGGAGAGGAGTTTGACAACTGACCTTTGGACATGCTAGAATAATAATGGGAATTCCTTAATTGAAAACAAGGGCCAGTGGGGAGTGAGGATGTAGTGCTTTTAATTTTTAGTGCTGACTTATATAATTGCTTTAGTGAGCAAGTGCCAGGTAACTTAAGTGCAATGTGTTACAGGTAACTTAAATGCAAAAACGACGAAAGTACAGTTTTGTACCTACCATAAATGTAGATGTTAGAGTGCTAATACAGCTGCAGTAATCACAGAAGGGTTCTCTGCCGTCAGGCGGGTCCTCGGTAGGCCGAATTCCAAAGTCTAGGTCCGGCGTCGGTTGGCGTCGCTTTCTCTCTTGACGTCAGTGAGGCCAGAGTATATAAGACACAGCCGACGCCATGTTCTTCAGTCTTTCTTGCCCCAGATGTCAGGTGCCCCCAGAAGGAAGGCAATACATAAATTATATATATATATATATATATATATATATATATATATATATATATATATATATATATATACACACACACACACACACAAACAATGCAATATAATCCAAAATCAGTAGTTGCAAGCAAATAAACCATAGAAGGATAACCCGGATAACCCAGTCAGGTTGTATGAAGAGGGGGTTAGGCCCTATGCCTTTACCAAGTGGGGAAGGCGGGAGGGTAACTTGTACTGCAGCTGTATTAGCACTCTAACATCTACATTTATGGTAGGTACAAAACTGTACTATGTTCATCGTGCATACAGCTGCAGTAATCACAGATGGGTAGAGTCCCAAAGCTACACACAGGGTGGTAGGTACTAGTTGGAACTGGGATGAGCCAGAATGCCCTGCAACACGGCAGTGGCAAAGCCTGCTCTAGTTTTGGAATAAAAGGCAGGTGGTAGTGTTTTGTGAAGGTATGTACAGAACTCCAAGTGGCGGCCTCCAAAATGTCTTTGGTAGGAACTCCTCTGAGGAAGGCTGTAGAGGTAGCTGTGGCCCTGGTGGAGTGGGATCTGATGCCTGTGGGAACAGATTTCCCATGATATGAATAACAGAACCGTATGCAGTGGCCTATCCACTTAGAAATTGTCTGCTTGGTCACTGGCTTCCCTTGAGCCCCTACAGCATAGGACACAAAAAGTTGTTCTGATTTCCTGAAGGACTTTGTTCTGTCCAAATAATAGCGTAGCTGCCTATGGATGTCTAAAGAATGAAGCAACCTTTCCCCTTTGTTTTGAGGATTGGGGTAAAAGGTGGGTAAGTGTATGGCTTGGTTTAAAGCTACCCTGGATACCACTTTAGGCATAAATGACGGGTTGGTACGAAGGGAAACCCTGTCCTGATGGAAGATGAGGAAAGGCTGCACCGCCATGAGGGCCTGTAGTTCCGAAACCCTACGAGCTGAAGTGATGGCCAGAAGGAAGGCTGTTTTCCAGGACAAATATTGCAAATCTGTTGAGGCAGCTGGTTCAAAAGGAGGCAATGTTAATTTTTCTAGAATGTAATTAAGATCCCAGGCTGGTATTGGTTGTTTCCTTGGAGGTCTTATATTCTTAGCCCCTCTGAGGAACTGTCGTAAGAGTGGGTGAGAAAATAAAGGTGGATCAGAGTTGAATTCTGCAGAAATGGCTGAGGCATGGATTTTTATAGAAGAAAATGAAAGTCCACTGTTCAGTAGCTCTGCTAGATACTGTAATATCAGAGGCAAATTCAGCTTTTTAGGGTCCTGGCCTTTTTTCTCATTCCAAGAGCAGAACAGTTTCCATTTTGCAGTGTAAGCCTTTCTAGTAGACGGTCTTCTGGCCTCCAAAATGGCATCCTGCACCTCCTTGGAAAGTAGGGTCTGTTGTGGTGTTAAGGAATTTTCCATGCAGCAAGACTGAGTGTTTTCAGCTGACCGTGAAGCGTTTTGTAGCTGTGCTGAGTCAGCAGAAGAGGCATTAGAGGTAGGGACCAGGGAGGAGTATGTGTTAGACTCCTCAGGAGCGGATACCAGTGTTGCCTTGGCCAATCTGGAGCAATCAGTATCATCTTCGGTCTGTCTGTTCTTGCTTTCAAGAGCACCTTGGGCAGAAGAGGCAGAGGTGGGAAAGCGTAAACTGTCCATGCTGTCCAACTGAATGAAAGGGCGTCCACTCTCCAGACCTTTGGATGAAAGGTCCTTGAACAAAACTTTTCCAATTGATTCCTGTGGGAGGCAAAAAGATCTATGTCTGGCCTCCCCCACTCTTGTATTATCTCTGTAAACACCTGAGGATGCAACTTCCATTCGTGTGGATCTGTCATATTTCTGCTTAGATTGTCTGCCAGCGTGTTTTCCAATCCTGGCAAGTACTGTGCTTGAAGTTCGATTTGCCATTCCAGAGCCAAGTTCCAAAGAGTCATGGCTAGTCTGCACAAGGGGTATGAATGTGTTCCGCCTTGTTTGTTTATGTACCACATTACTGTGGTGCTGTCTGTTCTTATCAGTAATTGTTCTGGATGCAGGAGGTCCTTGAAAGCTATAATTGCATTTATTACTGCTAGCATTTCTTTTTGATTGATGTGAAGGTGCTTTTCCTTTTGGGACCATTTGCCCTGAATGCACCTGTCTGTCATGTGCGCCCCCCAGGCATAGTCCGAGGCGTCTGTTGTGATGACTTGGTTTGCTTGAGGCTTGCAGAATGGGAGGCCTGTGTTTGCTTGACATGCTTGGGCCCACCATAGAAATTCCTTTTGCAAACATGGAATTATTGGTATTATTGTTTCCAAACTGTGACTGTGTTGAGACCATAGGTTTTTTAGGTACCATTGAAGTTTCCTCATATGCAGCTTTGCACATGGGATTAAAAGAATGCAAGATGCCATGAAGCCCAGAGCCTGCAGGATTTTCCTTGCAGTAAGCCTGGTACATTTTGCTAGTATTTTGAAGTACTGAGTTAGCTGCCCCTGTTTTTCTGGTGTTAGGCCATCTGGGTGTTTGTGTCCAAGTTGGCACCCAGGAAAGTTATTTTCTGAGATGGTGTTAGCCTGGATTTCTTTTTGTTGATTGTATATCCCAGAGAATGCATTAACCCGTGTTACATAAGCCAGATGTTCCAGAAATATGTGCTTGCTGTCCGCTTGGATCAGGCAGTCGTCCAAATAAGGATAAATTTGTATCCCTTGAAGTCTGCAGTAGGCAATCACTGATGCCAGGCACTTTGTGAATACTCTGGGCGCAGTAGATAAGCCAAAGGGCAATGCAGAGAATTGATAGTGGATTGAACCTGCAAGAAATCTGAGGTATCTTCTGCAACTTTGCCTGATTGGGACATGCAGGTATGCTTCCTTGAGGTCCAATGTTACCAGCCAAAACTCCTTGCCCAGCATGGGAAGAAGCTGCTGTAATGTGAGCATCTTGAATTTTGGTACGAGTAAAAATGTGTTTAGGATGGATAAGTCCAAAATGGGTCTCCAGTCGGTTCCTTTCCTTGGTACCAGAAAAAGTCTTGAATAAAAACCTTGACCTTGTTCGTGAGTAGGTACCTCTTGTATAGCTCTCATGCTTATGAGCTTTAAAATTTGTAGTTGTGCCTCTGCCCTTTGTGTGGCAGGTTTGGCATGCCTCATTTTTGGAAGAGTGTGGAATAGAAATTTGTAGCCTCTGTTTATAACGTCCAGGATCCATTTGTCTGTTGTGACAATATGCCAATTTCTTGCAAATAATGCTAGCTTTCCTCCCAAAGGTGCTGCCAGCTGAGACCTGCTTGGCATGGAAATGAGGGAGTCATTGGGTTTGTTTTCTGTATTGCTGTGCACTGTCTTCGCCACCTCTTGGTGCTGGAGTTTGCCATTGTCGGCCTCTATATGATCCTTGTGATTGCCCTCTGCCCCTTGTGCGTCTGTATCTACCTCTTTGGGGCTTGTCAGTGGCTGGAAAGGACCAGTTTTTTGAAGGCCAATTTCTGCTAAAACGTGGTGGTTGGACCTGTAAAAAAGCTTTGACAGTTTGCATAGATTTGGCTTTTTCTTCCATTTTCCGTAATATCTCCTCAGCATTAGTACCAAACAGCACATCCTTTTGTAAAGGAGCATCTAGAAGTTTAGCTTTCACATGATCAGGCAAGCTTTGTTCCCTAAGCCAGGCATGTCTACGAATGACTGATCCTGTAGCAGCCGCTCTACTTGAGGCCTCTAGGGCATCATAGCCACATTGTAAGGTGTGTTTACCCACTTGCTCTGCACTATGCATCATATCCTGTAACTCCTTTAAATCTGGTTGTTCAGGTTGAGACATTTTATTCCTTAATTGTGATAACAGGAACTGTTGATATTTAAGCATATGAAACTGACAATTTAAGGCCCTCATGGCAAGGGTGGCCAAGGTATATACCTTTTTTCTCCACCTTTCTAAAGATCTTGACTCTTTCGGCAGGAAGTGGATTCTTGGCAGTAGAGGCCTTCAATCCATTGGGGCCTTGAGAAATGGTTTCAGGGTCAGCATTATGGCTTTTGTAGAGAAATTGGTGAGAGTTAGGAACTCTGTAGTACCTATCAGGTTTGACTAGTGCAGGAGGCAGGGAATCCAGGTTAAGGCAAGCCTCCGAATAAACATCAAGTATGTCCAAAACAGTAGGTATCGCCAGAGGCCTGTGTTGAGGTAACAAAATAAATTCCCCAAGTCTTTTCTTGGAATCAGAAAAGTCTTGGCCTTCCCAATGGAAGTGTTCCCTTAAAGTGTGCAAGGTTTCCCCAAAGGAAAAATCCTCAGGAGGACATACAGAAGGAATGGACTGCTCTGCATCCGAATCTTCAAAAGGGGAGTAAGAGTGTTCCTCTACATCAGAATGTTCTGATAAAATGGAGCCCTGATCAGAAGAGGGAGAATCTTCCTCCACTCTGGGTCTTTTGTCTGGAGGGGGTTGAGAACCCCTGATAAGAGTAATCAAATCCTCAGCCATTTTCAGCATCTGTTTTTTAGGCATGGGGCCTGGAGAAGGGCCCTGTGCAACAGGCCTCTTGGGATGCCTGGCTGCTTTGGATTTAGTAAAGGCCTTAATAGAAAAATAAGATGAGGGTCTAAAGACACCATGGGTGGAAGTGGACCTGTCCACATTAGGAGGCTCAACATTAGCAATGGCTTCGGTTGTAGTCTGGGAAAGGGCCGAGGTACCTGCGGTCTCTGGTACAGAGGACACTGCCAAGGAAGTGTCGTCGGTAGTCAGGGACTGCAAAGGCGTCTCGCTGAGAACCGGACCACGTGTAGCCGGTTTTGGCGTGGTGTCGGTGGGGACTGCGGACCTCGCGTGTCGGTCCTTTTCCTTGCGTTTTTTGGACAAAACGGTAGTCGGAGTCTCCGACGACATTTTATAATCAAAGGCTTTACCAAAAAAGTGTTGGGCGAACTCCGCCCGACGCTTAATAGTGCGTTTATTGAAAGTAGCGCAAAAGCGACAGCCCGAGACGTCGTGGTCTGGGCCTAAACAAGGTATGCAGAGGGAATGGAAATCCTTATGTGGTATTTGCTTCCCACAAGAAATACAATTATTAACTTTTTCTGACATCGGTCTGAGGCAAGAAAAGTTTCCCCAACGGGGTACTTAGCTTTAATGAAGACTTCGGTTTCCAATTTTTTCTTAATTCAGGAGCTGGCCGACCGGCACTTGCGAACTGCTTCTGCTTCGGGCACCGCGCGGCAAAAAAAGACTGAAGAACATGGCGTCGGCTGTCTTGTATACCCCAGCCTCACTGACGTCGAGAGAAAGCGATACCAACCGACGCCGGACCTAGACTTTGGAATTCGGCCGACCGAGGACCCGCCTGACGGCAGAGAACCCATCTGTGATTACTGCAGCTGTATGCACGATGAACATCAGGAACTTTCTTTCAAGTGAAACAAGGAAATAAATACAGTAAGCAATGCAGACATCACTAGTGATCCACAGAAGCGCTGAGAAGCCGCATATTAGGTGGAATTAGCGTTCCAGGGAAATAACAAGCAAACAAACAACAAGCATATAAACAAAGCTAGATTCAGCAGGCCTGGATCTAGTCTATGCTACAGCAAACAAGGTGTACCAATTTCAGTAAGATACAGTTCAAATATTCAGGCACTATAAACCTTTAACCAGAAATTCCCAGCTCAGAAGGGCAGAGTCCAGCCTCTTCTCCCACAAGAGTGCAGACCACGAACCTTCTTAATGTAAAATAACTGGCCTGAAGCCCAAGTGCTTAAACCAGAACTAATACACTTTAAGAATAACAGACACTGGGCTCTCAATCAGCAGTTCCCAACTTAGAAGGATGAAAGCTACCTGTCCTGCCACCACAGTGCATGCCACAAACCTTCCTAATGTAAAACAACTGGTCTGAAGCCCAAGTGCTTAATCCAAAAGACTTAGAATGATAGCTACACTTTAATCAAGTTACTACCAAGCAGTAATAAATACAATTGAATACTTTAGAGAATGCCTGGATTAGTGCTCAAGTTACACAAACAAAGCTAGATCCAGCAGGCCCGAATCCAGTCTATGCCACAGCAAACAAGGCGCACCAACTTCAGTAAGAAGCAGTTCAGATATGCATGCACTATAAGCCTTTAACCAGAAATTCCCAGCTAAGAAAATATGTACCTGGAAGGGATAGTTCCTATATTATTCCATATTGTCAACCTTACTGTCTGCAAGCTTTGGTGGGTGGTCTGCATCCTGTGCTGGGCTTAAGTAATCACCGTACTGAGCCAGCACTTCTTCCTCTGCCAGGTTCCGCAGAGAGGAACCAATCTTGGTTGGGCCAAAAAGTTGCTTATTGAGTATTTTTGGTCTCTTCATCCTAATCTTTTGTAACTTCCAGGGGATCAAGGGAATGGGAGGAAAATCGTATAGATGTAGATGTGCCCAGAAAATTAAGATGGTTATGCGCTGCCCAAGACTCAAGCATCTGGGCACAATAAGTTTTCAAATGTCTGCTTTTTGGAGAACCCAAAGCGTCTACCAAAGGCATACCTCACCTGTAAACTACATCTAAAAACACTTTCCTCTAACATCCATTCACTGGTGTCTACTCTTGTTCCACTTAGTTTGCCAAGGTGTTCTTCTGAGAAAGAATGTACTGAGCCGCTAGTGTCAAATGCCTTCTGTGCCAGTCCCCACAGCTCAATTGCTAGAATGCACAGGAGAAGAAATTAGGTTCCTCCCTCTTGTTCACTTACCACATTACTGTGGGCCTGCATGATTCACTGTTGCCAAATGTGTTTTGATAGCTAGGTTAACTGCCATCAACTCCTTCATGCTTCTTTCATAGGCTCACAGGATGTTACTAGGCTAATAGACCCAGGGCCCTTACAAGCCTAGTCAAGTTCAACTAGTGTTGCTAAGAGTGGCCTGGTTCAAGCAGACACTAAAAATAAGTACCTACTGTCCCTGCCCAAGAGGGATATAGGTGGAACCCCTGGGGAGAATTTCTGGTTACTCATCCAGTCGGACCAAATTACGCTTAAATAGGGCCAATGAGGGGCTTTAACATGAACAGGAAGTTTGTTTCAAAGGTAAGGAAACATCAGAGATAAATCTGCCTCTCCAGCAAGTTCTGTTGATATCACATACCAGGTTAAAGTCTTTTGACCGAGTGACCTGTGCACCATTTGACTTGCAAATGTGCAGCATTTCCATTAAAGGTGGGTCAGACATTGCTTTGTATGCAAGGTACAGGTCCGCTGAGCAGTCTGTATGACAGAGTAAAAAGTGACAATTTGTCTGTCCCCATAAGACAGATCTTGAAGACACTAAATTTTCTTTGCAAGGAACCTATGTGGTCTCTCCAATTGCTGCAGGTATTTGGAAAGGAACATACAGCAAAGGGAGCATTGTACTCTATGACTGACTGGCCGGATGAAGGAAGAGTACAGGGGGGTTTTAACCTCTTTCTGGAGGCAAAGCCCTTACTTATGAGATGAGCAATGTAAAACACCCTTCTTACCACTATGGAGACATGCTGATTGATGTTAAAGGCTGCTGTCAACCTGTGTACCCAGGGTATTGCTATTGATGTGGATCATCACCCTTGCCGAAGGGGATGGTGATGATGCAAAAAAATGCATTAAGTTTAAGACCATGACTTTGGTACTAGTTATTAGCCTGCATAAGACTGTCTTGCTAGATGCTGACATCACTAGGGGTTTCAATGATCGCTCATAGTTTGCAATAATCAGCAAACTGTCAGCCACAGTCTTAGTTTTTAGCCTGCACTTAAGAGAAGTAGATTCAGAAGAGTAGGAGTCTCAGAACCAATCCCCGTGGAATATCACTGGTTACAGGTCTACTGGTGGAGGTGGAGTCCCCTATTTTGACCATACGAGTTCTATCAGCGAGACAGTTTGCAAATTACGTGACAACATATGGGTTGATACCAAATCTAATTTCTACAAATCTTGTGGGTTTCTATTACAGTGACTGGAATGGAGCCCATTCCTAAGTCAAAGTACAATTAAATACCCAGCTGGGTGATTTTATCAATCATGCCAGAGTGGGGGATTATGTCAAAAGCCTTGGCTAAGTCTAGGTAGGCCATATGCATATATTAGCATTTGTCTAGGGCTTTGGTGACTTGTCTCGAACAAGTCCACCAAGTTTAACAGGCATCATCTCCCCTTGACAAAGCCAAACTGGGTGGGGTCAAGTATTTAGAAATTTCCTACATCTTTGCTAGTTAAGGTCTATCATGATTCGTTCCATGGCCTTGCAGATAAAGCTGGTCAGGCTAACGGGTCAATAGTTCCTGGGGGTCCATTGATGCACACCCTTTGTGCAAAGGGGATGACTGTAGCAGTTTTCAAGTCTGCTGGGACAAAGCCAGGTGCTTAGGCTGTGATTGAAAAGTGTGCTCAGTGGTGATGCTAATTCCTGTTTTAACCCATGCAGAACACAACCTGGGATGTTGTCTGGTCCCAGAGAGGCTGTTTTTGGCCTTGGAGAGGACATTTAAGACCTGCCCCTCAGAGATTCTAGGTGGGGGGGGGGGGGCAGGTGTTGGGGTGCTTTGGGGTGTATGTGGCAGGGACAGCAGAGTGAAGTTTTCACTGAACCTGTCAGCCAGTAGGTTTGCTAGAGCCAGAGGTTTTATACATGTAGTACTATGAAATAAGACTTCAGCGCAAATCTGGGCCTTACCTTTGAGGTTACGGATGTAACTAAAGAACACTTTGATTATCCTTAGCTAAGGAATTTAATTTGGATTCGTAGTTAGCTTTGGAGGACTTCACTAGGAGTCTTACTTGTTTAAGTTGAGGACTGAGTGTTACCAGTTTTGAGATCATTCTTTCCTACTCAGACAACAATTTCGTTCTCCTATTGTACAGCCTTCTAATGGCAGTTGTCCACTAGGCAGGTTTGTTTTTCCATGAAAATCTTGCTTTGGTTCTGTCTGGTAGAACAGAATCAATACAAAGTACAGTTGTGTACACTTACCATAAATGTAGATGTTAGAGTGTATTCACTGTTGCAGTCATCACATTTGGGTTATCCCTGCCAGGGTAGCCCTCGGCCGGCCCAAATACCAGACACTTAGTATTTCTGCGTAGGCTGCTGTCGCTTGAGGACTGATGTCAGATCAGTGGTATAAAAGTAAGGCATCAGATGCAATTACATCATTTTTCTTCCCCTAATCTGTCAGGAGGCCCCAAAGTAGGCAGCCAGGTTTTGCTGGAAGAACCCCACCAGTGGAAAATAAATACCAGTATGTTCCTTATAAGGAAAGGAGAACAAGTATGAATGGTAACAAAAGGAGAAAAAAAGGGGGATGGAGGGTGGGAAACCAGGACTCCAACAGTGAATACACTTGAACATCTATATTTATGGTAAGTGTACACAACTGTATTTTGTTCTGTGTGTTTCACTGTTGCAGTCATCACATTTGGGTAGATTCCCAAAGCTGAGGAAATTAGTGGAGGCAGTCAAGGAAGCTAGGGGCTGGCTAGGATGCCCTGCAAGTCTGCAGAGGCAAACCCTGCCCTGGATATAGAGGAGAGAGGCAGGTAGTAATGCTTGGTAAAAGTGTGAATGTCCAGGTGGCAGCCTCCAGGATGTCCCTGGTGGGGACTCCTCTGACGAAAAGCTGCAGAGGTGAAGGCTACTCTGGTGGAGTGTGTACTGACTCCCCCATGGGAGGAGGCTTACAATGCTGTTTGTAGCAGAAATGGATGCAGTGTACTATCCATTTGGAAATGGTTTGCTTGGAGATGGCTTTGCCTTCTGCCCCTGTAGCAAAGCTAACCAGCAATTGATCAGAATTTCTGAAGGGTTTAGCCCTGTCCAGATAGTATCTGAGCTGTCTGTGCAAGCCTAGAGAGTAAAGAATCCTTTTCCCCCTTGTTCTGGGGATAAGGAAAGAAGGTGGGCAAGTGAATGGATTGGCTGAGAGCCAGATGGGACACCACCTTGGGCATGAAGGATGTGTTAGTTCTGTGGGATACCTGGTCTGCATGGAAGACTGATTCCACAGCCATGAATGCTTGCAGCTGTGAGACTCGTCTGGCTGAAGTGATGACCAGAAGGAGAGAAATGTTAGCTCTGTAGAAGAAGGTGGTTCGAAAGGAGGCAGGGTGAGCTTTCCCAAGACAAAGTTAAGGTCCTAAGCTGGTGTTGGTGCCCTTCTGGGGGGGCCTCAAGTTGCTAACCCCTCTGAGGAACTGTTTGATCAAAGGGTGTGAGAAAAGGGGCTGCTCAGTGGGAAAATGAGCAGAAATAGCAGAGGGATGAATTTTTATAGAGATGAAAGACCACTGTGTAGTAGGTCAGCTAAGTAATCCAGGATGAAAGGAATGGAAGGCTGTGCCGTACTGGCCCCCTTAGCCTGGATCCAGGTGCAGAACCTTTTCCATTTATCTGCATAAGACTTTCTGGCGCTAGGGCTTCTGGCCTCATGGATAACATCCAGAACCTGTTTACGAAGGATGGCAGATTGGTTTGTTTAGGGAATACGCCAAGCCGCCAAATTCAGTGTCTGCAATTGGGGATGCATGAATTCCTCTTCCCTCTGAGTTAGGAGGTTTGGAATCTGAGTAAGATGCCATGGATGCGGGTACAGGCTGCACAGCAATTGGCACCAGTGCGGTCAGGACCAGTCTGGAGCTACAAGAATGGCCCTTGATTTTTCCTCCCTTATTTTGAGCAATACCCTGGGGATGAGAGGAAGGAGAGGAAAGGCACAGACCGAGAGGTTGACCCAGGGGAAGGACAGGGCATCCACTTTCCAAACCATGCAGCGATGCTCCCTGGTGCAGTATGTGCTAAGTCGATGGTTGGTGTGGGAGGCAAAGAAGTCGACCTTCAGGGTTCGCCATTTCTGAGTTATTAGGAAGAAGGTACTTCTGTTGAGCTGCCACTTCTATGGGTCCAAAAGGTTTCTGCTTAACTGGTCTGTCGGAGTTGAGAGAGCCTGGTATTGTGCTAACAGGTGTACTTGCATGGAAGAGGCTGAGAGTCAAAGGGTCATGGCCAGCCTGCATAGAGGGCAGGAGTGAGTACCTCCCTGCTTGTTGATGTACCACATCACAGTGGTGTTTGTCTGTTTTGATCAGGAGAATCCCTGGAGAGAGAAGGGGTTTGAAAGCTATCAAGGTGTGCTGCAGCGCCATCATCTTTTTGACTAATGTGCAAGGGGATTTGCTGTGGGCTCCACTGGCCATGGATGCACCTGCCATCCAGGTGTGCACCCTAAGTGTAGTCTGATGCGTCTGTGGTGAGGGGAGAAGGGCAGTCCCTTGTGGAAGCGTGCTGTTCCCTACCAAAGAAATTCCTTTCTGAGGCAAGAAATTCTACAGTTTCCAGGTCTTGAGAGTGTTGACACCAAAGGCTCTTTAGGTACCCATTGAAGTTTCCTCATATGCAGTCTGGCATATGGAATGAGTATGCAAGATGCCATGAACCCCAGAGCTTGCAGGATATTCCTTGCAGAAAGCTGGGGCCTGGTGGCCAGTTGAAAGAAGTAGGCTGACAGGAAAATTTGTTTCTCTAGTGTAAGGTATGCCATCTGGGACACTGTGTCCAGACTTGCTCCAAGAAAGATTATCCTTTTGGTGGGCACCTGTTTTGATTTCTTTTCATTGATTGTGTACCCTAGGGAGGTTACTAGACGCTTTACAAAGGCCAGGTGTTTGAGCAGCTTTTCCTGGCTGTCTGCCTGAATAAGGCAGTCGTCTAAGTAGGGCTAAATTTGAATATTTCTTTGTCTGCAAAAGGCAATGGCCAGAGCCAGGCATTTAGAACTTAAAGTGTTGAGATCCTGCCCTGAAGCGGAGATATTTCCTGCATGATTCCCTGATAGGAATGTGTAGGGAGGCCTCTTTTAGATCCAGGGTGGCTAGCCAGGTGTCCTTGGACAGCATGGGTAAACGTTGCTGGAGGGTGTGCATTTTGAATTTTGGGATCACCAAGGAGGTGTTCAGAATGGATTAATTCAAGGAGGGGCTGGCCAGGTGCCCTCTTTTCTGGGCACCAAACAAAGTCTGGAGTAGAAGCCTTGGTGTATCTGCTCTGCAGGAATGTGCTCTACTGCCAAGGACAGCAGGGAACAAATTCGCTTTTGAGCCTCTGCCCACTGATTTGATGGTAGATCTAGGAACCCTTTTGGGGTTGGAAAGGTGTAGAAGGAGAATTTGTACCCCTGAGACAATGTTCAAAACCTATCAGTCCTTGGTAATGGTGGCCCAGGTGCTTGAGTGAAAGGAGAGTTTTCCTCCTAGGGGTTATGTGAAGGTGGGCAGAGGTGAGGTTGGGAAGGGGCGAGCCATTGTGAGTTCTTACCATAAGGGGGTGGCTTACAACTTCCTGTTTTTGAAGTGGAGGTAGTCCACTGCTTAGATTTCTGCGACCTCTGGGGCTGCTGTCTGGGGGTCTGTTTCCACAGGGCCTAGGTAGGCCCCGGCTACTCGGAGCAGGAAAGGGCCAGTACTTGGAGGGAAAATGCCTGCAGAACCTACAGGGCTGGACCTGTACGAAATCTAACAGTCTGCACAGATTTTGCTTTTTATTCCATCTTTAAGACCTCTGCTGTTTAGTCCCAAACAAGTTATCTTTGTGCAAGGGTGCATCCAACAATTTTGATCCGACCTGGCCTGGCAGGGGTTGTTCCTTAAGCCATGCATGTCTTCTAATGACAGATCCAGTGACTGCTGCCCTGCAATATTCCAGGGTGTCAAAACCACAGTGCAAAGTGTGTTTAGTTACTTGACCAGCAGAATGCATTAAGTCCTGTAAATCTTTAGATTCTGCCCATGCAGGAAAGGAGGACATTTTTTGTTTAAGGAGTTCCAAGGTATGTTGCTGATACTTAAGCATATGGAACTGACAATTTAGAGCCCTGATAGCAAGAGTAGCTGAGGTGTATACTTTTTTACTCCATCTATCCAGTGCTCTGGAATTCCTGTCTGAGGGGGTAGGATTCTTAGCCGAGGTTGCTTTAATCCCTTTAGCCCCTTGAGTAATGACCTCAGGGTCAGCTGCAGGATTTTTAAAAAGATATTTGAGACAGTAAGGGTTTTCTGGGAGCAGGACAGTGCGTCTGGAGTCGAGCTGGATACAAGGAAGATATCATCCACCACATCTAGGACTGGGGGGATGGGCTAAGGGCCTGTGTTGTGGAAGGTCCAGGAACTCGGAGTCTCTTTTTAGACTGTGGGTAGTCTTGATTCTCCCACTGAAAATGCTCCCTTAAGGTATGCAGGGTTTCCCCAAAGGAAAAATCCTCTTGGGGAGAGGCTAAAGGAATGGAAGCCTCTATCAGAATCCTCATATGTGGAGAGGGGCTGCATGTCTTCATAGTCAGATGCATCAGATTCATCTGACTCTTGTTCAGACAAAACTACTGGAGACGGATCTCTTTTCCTTTCTGAAGGAGTGGCTTGACTTCCCCTCATCAGCATAAGGTGGTCTGCCATTTTAAGTATTTGAGACTGAGGCAAGGGAGCAGGCACCTGAGAATGGGTAGTTGGTTTCTTGGGTGTGGTTCGACCCCTGGGCCTAAGTACAGTACAGTTTTGTACCTACCATAAATGTAGATGTTCGAGTGTTCACACTGCTGCAGTCATCACACTTGGGTTATCCTGCCATCAGGCGGTCCCGCAGTCGGCCAGAGTTCCAAAGTCTTGGTCCGGCGTCGGTTGCTGTCACTTCTTCCCTGACGTCAGTGCGCCAGGGGTGTACAAGATGCATCCGACGCCATTTTCTTCAGTTTTTCTTGCCCCAGATGTCAGGTGCCCCCAATAGGTAGGCAATACATATTGCTATATAAAAATATACATATAAAAATAAAACAATACCTGCAGTCACAAGCAAATACACCACAGAGGTTGTATAGGATAGAAAGGTATAGATAAGTCCAGATAGTTCAGAGGGGATGGTGGGAGGGTAACCTGGACTGCAGCACTGTGAAC
Organism: Protopterus annectens; assembly: GCF_019279795.1. Classification (NCBI taxonomy): domain Eukaryota; kingdom Metazoa; phylum Chordata; order Ceratodontiformes; family Protopteridae; genus Protopterus; species Protopterus annectens. The sequence continues at coordinate 1,968,426,490 of NC_056728.1, forward strand.
ACTCTAACATCTACATTTATGGTAGGTACAAAACTGTACTATGTTCATCGTGTTACACTGCTGCAGTCATCACACTTGGGTTGAATCCCAAAGCTAAGGCTGGGTGGTGGAACTAAACAGGGTTTGGAGAGGCTAGTAGGCCCTGCAGAACTGCAGTGGCAAAGCCAGCTCTGGTTTTAGAGTATAGAGGTAAGTGATAGTGCTTGGTGAAGGTGTGCACTGAACTCCAAGTTACAGCCTCCAAAATATCCTTGGTTGGTACCCCTCTGAGGAAGGCTGTTGATGTTGCTGTAGCCCTGGTGTAATGGGGCCTGATGTTACCAGGCACAGATTTCCCATGGTATGTGTAGCAGAAATGGATACAATGTCCTACCCATTTTGAAATGGTCTGTTTTGAGATCACTTTTCCTTGAGATCCTGCAGCATAGGATACAAAGAGCTGGTCAGATTTTCTGAAAGCCTTAGTTTTATCCAAGTAGTAACGTAATTGCCTGTGAATGTCCAAACAGTGCAGGAGCCTTTCCTCATTGTTCTGGGGGTTTGGATAAAAGGTGGGCAAATGAATGGTTTGGTTTACAGCCACACTGGATACTACCTTTGGCATAAAAGAAGGGTTAGTTCGTAAAGAGACTCTGTCTTGATGAAAAATGATGAAAGGCTCCACTGCCATTAGGGCCTGTAGTTCTGAGACTCTTTGCGCTGAAGTTACTGCTAGCAGCAGGGCAGTTTTCCATGATAGGAACTGTAGATCAGCTGAGAAAGCTGGTTCAAAGGGCGGACGTGTAAGCTTTTCCAAAACAAAGTTGAGATCCCAAGTTGGTGTTGGTGCTCTCCGGGGCGGTCTTATGTTCTTAGCCCCTCTGAGGAACTGTCTTAGTAGTGGATGTGAAAATATAGGAGGATCCGTGTTGTACTGAGCTGAAATAGCTGAGGCTCAGTTAAATATAGAAGAATCGGAGGAATATTTGGGACAAGGGGATTTTGGCCTTTAGCCTGGTTCTAGGCGCAGAATCTTTTCCATTTGTCTGAATAGACTTTCCTGGTGCTGGGCCTCCAGAATGACGTCCATCACAGCTTTAGAGAGAAGTGTTGACTGGTTGTTTAAATCTGGCTGTATGGCAAATTGCCTAAAGTCTTGAACTGGCTGTGTAGAATCTGTTTTGCTGAGTGAGCAGGTGAGGAATTGTAAGTAAAATCCATGGTGGGCCTTGAGCCATGTTCCTTAGTATTGGATACCAGTGTTGGCGTGGCCAGTCTGGAGCAATGAGTATCATTTGTGGCCTCTCTAATCTGGCTTTCAGCAGCACCTTTGCCAGAAGAGGCAGTGGAGGAAAGGCATACACTGTCAATGTTTTCCAACTGAATGAGATGGCGTCCACTTTCCAAGCTAGTGTGTGGTATGTCCTTGTGCAGAATTTCCGTAGTTGGTAGTTTTGGGGGGTAGCAAACAGATGTCTGGGCTCCCCCATTTTTGAGTGATCATTGCGAATACTTGTGGATCTAGTCTCCACTCGTGAGGATCTATAATGTTTCTGCTTGGATCGTCTGCCAGTGTGTTTTTATTTCCTGGCAGGAATTGTGCTTGTAGTTGAACTTGGTAGGTCAGTGCTGTGTTCCACAAGGTCATTGCTTGTCTGCATAGGGGGTAGGAGTGTGTGCCCCCTTGCTTGTTTATGTACCACATCACTGTGGTGGTGTTCATCTTTATTAGTTGTCCTGGATGTAGGAGGTCCTTGAAAGCTGTTAGGACAATTTGTACAGCTAGCATCTCTTTTTGATTGATATGTAGATGCCTTTGGTTTGCAGACCATTTGCCCTGAATACACTGTCCTGCCATGCGTGCTCCCCAGGCATAATCCAATGCATCTGTTATAGTTTGCCTGGCTGTGGAGAAGGTAAAAGGCTGACCCTTGTTGAGGTGACATACCTGAGCCCACCATAGAAACTCCTGTTGAAGGCAGGGAATGAGTGGAATTATTGCTTCCAAGCTGTGGCTGTGTTGAGTCCATACGCTTTTCAGATACCATTGTAATTTCCTCATATGCAGTTTTGCAAATGGTATTAGTAGTATGCAAGATGCCATGAATCCCAAGGCCTGCAGAATTTTTCTTGCAAGGAGTTGGGTCTTTGTTGCCATCATTTTGAAGTGTTGAGTCAGTTGTCCTTGCTTGTCTGGCGTGAGATAAGCCATCTGGGCCGTTGTATTTAAGCTGGCACCCAGGAATATTGTGTCTTGTGAGGGCACTAGTTTTGACTTCTTTTCGTTTACTGTGTACCCTAGGTAACTTAGTAAGTTTTTGACAAACTCCAGATGCTTTAATAGAATGTCCTTGCTTTCTGCTTGAATAAGGCAGTCGTCCAGGTATGGATATATTTGAATCCCTCTGTCTGCAGTATGCAATTACTGCTGCCAGGCATTTTGTGAAGGCCCTGGGCGCAGTAGATAAGCCAAAGGGCAGTGCAGAGAATTAGTAATGGGTTGAACCTGCAATAAATCTGAGGTATCTTCTGCAATTTTGTCTGATAGGGACATGCAGGTATGCCTCCTTGAGGTCCAACGTTACTAGCCAAGCCTTCTTGCCCAGCATGGGAAGAAGTTGCTGTAGTGTTAGCATCTTGAATTTGGGCACTTCCAGGTATGTTTAGAATTGAGAGGTCCAGAATGGGTCTCTAGGCTTTGTCTTTTCGGGGAACTAGACACATCTAGAGTTAAATCCTTGTCCTTGCTCCTGTGTAGGAACCTGCTGAATGGCTCTCATTGTCCATGAGAGCTGAAATTTGTTTTTGAGCCTCTGCCCATTGATTTGGTGGCAGGTTTGGCATTCCTTTTATCCTTGGCAAAGTGTGGAAGTGGAACCTGTATCTTTGAGATACAATATTTAGGACCCATTTGTCTTTTGTGATTATGTGTCAATTGTCTGCAAAAAGTGCTAGTTTTCCCTCCAAGGGAGCTGCCAAGAGGGTTTTGCTTGGTAGTCTGAGGGGTAAGTCATTGTGTTTGTCTTCTGGTAGTTTGAGACCCGTCTTCTCCTCCTTTTTGGGTTGTGGCACCGCAATGTCGAGGCTGGTAAGGACCTTGTGGCTGACCTCTGCCCCTTGGGCGTCTGTATCTGCCCCTCTGTGGTCTGGCAGAAGCTGGAAAGGACCAGTTATTGGTTGGCCAATTTCTGCTGAAACGAGGGGGTTGAACCTGTAAAAAATCCTTGACCGTCTGCATAGATTTTGTCTTATCCTCCATTTTCTTTAAAACTTCTTCTGCTTTTACACCAAATAAAACATCCTGCTGTAAAGGTGCATCCAATAACTTTGCTTTAACATGATCAGGTAAAGTTTGTTCTTTTAACCAAGCATGTCTACGTATGACAGACCCTGTCACTGCCGCTCTACAAGAAGCTTCCAATGAATCAAATCCACATTGCAAAGCATGTTTTCCCACTTCAGCTGAATGCAACAAATCTTGCATTTCCTTGTAATCTGGCTGTTCTGTATGTGCAAGCATTTTTTGTTTTGAGACATCAGATATTGTTGATATTTCAGCATGTGAATCTGACAATTTAAGGCCCTCATAGCTAGAGTAGCTGAGGTATATACCTTCCTTCCCCATCTGTCTAGTGCTCTAGAATCCCTTTCAGAGGGCATAGGATTTTTAGCAATAGAGGCCTTAACCCCTTTGGGACCCTGGGAAATGTTTTCTGGGTCAGCAACAGGGCTTTTATACAGGAATTTGTGAGAGTCAGGGACTCTCTAGTATCTGTCTGGTTTGGCTGGTGCAGGAGGTAGCGAATCTGGGTTAAGGCTAGATTCTGAATAAACATCGACCATGTCCAACAGGTGGAATAGCAAGTGGTCTGTACTGGGGTAGTAAAAGGAACTCTCGGAGCCTTTTCTTAGAATCAGAGTAATCCTGGCCTTCCCAGTGGAAATGTTCCCTCACAGTATGTAAGGTTTCCCCAAAAGAGTAGTCTTCTGGGGGAGATGCAGAAGGGATAGACTCTTCAGCATCAGAATCTTCCTGTTCCTCAGAAGAGTCTGAGGAAATTGAAACCTGGTCAGAGGAAGCATAGTCCTCCTCCTGCCTTGGCCTTTCATCAGGAGGGGGATGGGAACCCCTGATTAGGGTAATTAAGTCTTCAGCCATCTTAAGCATCTGTTTCTTAGGCATGGAGCCTTGTACTGGAAACTGTGGTACAGTCTTCTTTGTTTTTAAAGGAGTTTTCAGTTTTACATAGGATTTAATAGTGAGTGTAGTCTGTCTGAAGACACCTCTGCAACTGAAGGCGTTTCAACTGCACAGGAATCTTCTTCAGGCATGGAGTCGGAAGGGCCTAAAGGTAAAGGTTGTGGAGGCCTAGCAATCTCCGCTTGTGAATCGGATGTTGCCTGGGGTTCTAAATCAGCGGTAGTCAGGGGCTGCGTAGGCGCCTCGCTGAAAACCGGAGAACCGGCGACTGGCCTAGCAGAGGCCTCGGAGTCCGGTTTGGATCTCTGCTGCCTGTCCTTATCTTTGCGTTTTTTATGCATTCCGGTCATCTGTTGCTGCGACGGCACGGTATAATTAAATTTCCTACCAAAATAATGTCAGGCGAAATCAAACAGACGTTTAACAGTTCGTTTATTAAACCTAGCACAAAACCGATAACCTGTGACGTCGTGGTCTGGGCCTAGGCAAGGAATACCATAAGAATGAAAGTCCTTTATGAGGTATTTGCTTCCCACAAGAAATGCAATTGTTAACTTTTTCTGACATCGGACTGAGGCAAGAAAAGTTTCCCCAACGGGGTACTTAGCTTTATGAAGACTTCAGTCTGAAATTCGATTTGTAAATCTCAGGAGTCGGCCGACCGGCACTTGCGAACTGCTTCTGCTTCGGGCACCGCGCGGCAAGAAAGACTGAAGAAAATGGTGCCGGATGCATCTTGTATACCCCTGGCGCACTGACGTCAGGGAAGAAGCGACAGCAACCGACACCGGACCAAGACTTTGGAACTCTGGCCGACTGCGGGACCGCCTGATGGCAGGATAACCCAAGTGTGATGACTGCAGCAGTGTAACACGATGAACATCTCTGTTTTCAAAAGAACGGTAGCCATGAAAGAAGGCATCGGTTTACGTCAGGATTTGCTGTTGCGAGGGACTTCCTTGAAAGCTGATGCCTGCACAGAAGCTCTGGACCCATCCAAGGTAGAGACAACTGAAGGATCCTTAGGCGAAGAAGAGTGCTGTGGCATACCGGTCTCCGAAAGGGTCTCGGTAGCAGCATGCAAATTAACTGAAGCGGGCATCAGAGGCTACGAAAGCGCCTCAGAGTTCAGGAGGACTGACTACCAGCTTAAAGGAAGCGTCGTCGGAAGGTTTGGTCCTGTGCGGTCTGTCTATCTTCACATTTTTTTGGTAGATCTGTCGGATGGCTTACCGAAGCCATATCGGAATTGGAGTACTGCAAATGGAAATATCTGGCTACAATAAGGGCCTGACGACGAATAGTTCTGGCGTTAAAGCACAAAAGCGACAACAAGAGACTACGTGGTCTGGGCCCGGACAAGTGACGCAGTAAGAGTGGAAGTCCCGGTGTGGTGTTTGCTTTCCACAGGAAAGACAATTATTAACTTTATCTGACATGAGTTAGTGCAAGAAAAAAACTTCAATTCGGAAACGAAGCTTGGGTAGCGGCCAACCAGCACTCGTGCGAGCTGCTTCTGCTTTGGGCTCCACGGCAAGAAAGACTGATGTAATGACGTTGGATGCCTTCCTTTATACCACTGACGACCTGATGTCAGTCCTCAAGCGACAGCAACCGTTGCAGAAATACAAAGTCTCTAGTACTTGGGCCGGCCAAGGAGTACCCTGGAAGGGATAACCCAAATGTGATGACTGCACAGTGAAACACGAAGAACACTGGTATAGTCTAAAACTTGTATTATAAATGACGTGTTCCAATTATTTATTTTAATTTGAAGTTTGTATTGAGAATGAAGTGTTTTAAATGGATTTTTAAATTACTTTTGAAACGTTTTTGATTAGTCGAGTTTACAACCAATGAGAATTTCCAGTCAATTATGCATTTATTATTTAAGTTGCATAGTTTAGCTCTAACAACTTGAGAAAGCGTGTTTGCAAAAGCTTGTTGTGTTCTATTAACAAAATTTAATTTGTGCTTCTTTGAGCCAGTTCTCTTATCAGGTAGGGAGCCAGTGGCTGTGACAAACTGGGCATGTAATCTAGCTTACATGAGGCAGGCAGACATCCAAGACCTCAATGTGGTCTACGCCCACTTTCTCCTGGACAAACCCTGTCATAGTATCACTCTCCACCACCAACATGAGCATTGGTAAAGGCCTGTAAAGTGCACCTGGGACTGACTTAGAGCACTGGCTCACAAGCTGGGGGTTGAAGCTGTGGCAGCCCCCAGAGGGGAGGCACTAACAAGGCACCCAAGTACAGAGCCTAAAAAAGAACCTCACCAATACTAGCACACTCGGGCCTGTTGAAAGCTGGTATCCACTCTCTGAAGGGAGGTCATCAGCCACCTCAACTATCTTTATATACACCCCTTTTCTTATGGTTAGTCTAAGAACAAACCAGGGGAAGGCATGGCAGAACTAGACCAAAACTGGGATTCTTGGGAAAGGTACTTTACAAGGGATCCCTTGCCGTATTTGATATCATGCTGGTGTGTTATTAGCTTCCTACACACAGCAGTTACTGATTTTTGTCCCTGATATTTGTAAGGCAATGTAATCCAGACATAGTAACATGTTTGTACCCTGTTGGGGAATTTTCTTATCTACAACTCTAGCTTAACCAACCCAACAGACGGTCAAACATGACAGGATTACTCAAGCAGCTCACTGAACTACTACCTGAAAGACCTGACTGGGTTGTGCAGACATCCCTTTACAATACAACCATCTTTGATATCAGTAGGGGTGAGAGGCTGCTGAACCAGGAAAGGAAAAGGTGAGTGGTTTGACACACGTGTGCCAACTTCTGGACTTCTATAAGCAGGAATCCCAACAGTCAGTTGCACAACAGTGAATTACGAAGAACAGACACATCCCTGTGATGAATAATACCACAAGTAGGATTGGTAGGGGTTAGCAGTCCAGTTAATGAAGCACTTTGAATCCCCATGGTGCAAAATGTTGCAACTACATTACACGTATTTTAACATCCTGCAGGCTCAGACAAATCTAAATTGAAACGCCTGGTTCTGGCAGTGAATCTCAGATCCAGGACGACAAAAACCTCTAGGAAGGTAACAGTGCCACTTTCTTAGTTCTGTTAGCAAGATACTCATACTTATCAGTACAGTTGTTTCTTATTCCGGACAGCTGTAACAGATAACTAACAAGTACAACCCCCTGTTAAGCAGCTGAAGGTAATCCTGTGACAGTCTTCGTGAATGGTACTGGGACAAAGGTGTCACTGAACAGATTGAATAAGGTGCATACAACTACTGGGGGGGCACACTCGGGGCATGCATCACAAGCAAAGAAAATAGCAGCAGTCCATCAGCTGCAATTAAAAGAAAAAAAATTGAAAAACATCTCCAGTAGATTTTTTTCAGTCACGTATTCTGCTAAAATCAAAGTGAAACAGGTTCAAAAAACTCTTGAGAATTACACCTTAAACACCAATATGTGTATAAAAAAGGCATTTACACCTCCCCCCTCCCAAATGCACACATTATGGAACAAACCATTACTACATACATGAAATCAAAGAAAATAAGAAGTTATGTACCTACCATAACGTTCCATGTTAGTTGTCTTCTCTCGCCTTCTTTCTTGCTGGATGGGTTCGGAGCCAATCCTCGGCTCCGACTCGGCACTTGCTAAGCTCGAGAGCTAATTTTACCAGCTCGAGGAAACCCTATATCCCATGATGCAAGGCGGAGACTACCCAGATCTCGTTTGGTAGCTAAGGAAATTAGGAATATATTCTTCCAACTGTAAAGGAGGAAGACAAAGTAACAATACTAAATGACAATCAAAAACATCATAATCCTCTAGAAAGGATCAACCTAATCTAGTAACACTAGAAGCTGAATAGCTAGAAAAAGAATAAAACCTCTTAATAGAAGAGGCATAATCTTCTCGGTCTGACCAGGCTAGGGGGATGGAGGGGCCTTAAGAAAGAAGCGAGAAGACAACTAACATGGAATGTTATGGTAGGTACATAACTTCTTAATGTTAAGTTGTCAATCTCGCCTTCATTCTTGCTGGATGGGACCGCGTCCCTAGCACCTCTATCCTGGGTGGCTCAATGGAACAGACTCTTGAGAACGGTGGAACCAAAATTCGCTCCATCTCTGGAGGCCAAGTCTAATTTGTAATGTGAAACAAAGGTATGAAGAGAGGCCCATGTGGCTGCTGCACAAATAGTGTCTATTGGAAGTCTAGCTTGAAAAGCTGTCAATGTAGCTAGAGCTCTGGCAGAATGGGCTTTTGGCTTAGAAATCAACTCTTTGCCTCTGAGCTGATAAATTTAAGTAATCACAGAAGACAGCCATCTAGATAAAGTCACCTTGGAAACTGGAAGGCCTTTCCTGTTCTCTGCATAGGATAAAAACAGTTGATCAGATTTCCTAAAAAGTTTAGTTTTGTCCAGATAATATCTGAGCTGGCGGTGAACATCAAGACAATGTAATTTTTGTTCCGCTCTTTCAGAATAATTCGGGAAAAACACTGGAAGATCAATGGATTGATTTAAGTTAGTCTGCGATGCCACTTTTGGTAAGAAAGACGGATTAGTCCTTAGAGATACCCTGTCTTTGTGGAAGATTAAGTAGGGAGGACGAATGCAGAGAGCATGAAGCTCAGATACTCTCCTGGCAGAAGTAATGGCGACTAGAAAAAGTGTCTTCCAAGAAAGGAATTTCAAAGAACAGGCAGCCGCAGGTTCGAAAGGGGGAAGAATCAAGGATGTTAAAATTAAATTTAGATCCCACTGTGGTAGGGGGTCTCTAATCGGAGGTTTAAGTAAAAAGATACCTCGAAGGAATGCCTTGCAAAGTTTATGTGACATAATGTTGTGGTCCAAAAGGCCTATATGAAAATTCGAAATGGCTGCCAGCTGAACTTTTACTGTGGAGGAAGAGGATCCTGAATGAAAAATCTCAGCTAGGAAGTCCAAGACCGAATGAATCGGAGCAGTATAGGGGTCTATGTTCCTAGCTTTTGCCCAGAAGGTGAAACGTCGCCATTTACTAGTGTAAATCCTTCTGGTAGAAGATTTTAGGGAAGCTACTATGATATCCCGGACGGGATTAGAAATCATAGGAAGCCTGGCTAAGGATGGAAGTGGAGCAACCAAGCAGTGAGGTTGAGAGAAGGTATGGATTGGTGCAGCTGCCCCGACTGGTGGGTCAGAAGATCTGGAACCGGGTCCAGATGCCAAGGCTGTACCAAGAGATAACGATGTAGGAACGGAAACCATATCTGTCGAGGCCAATAAGGGGCAATGAGAATCAACTTGGCTCTCAAGGCGGTTGCTTTCTGAATTAGTTGAGGTATCAGCGGAAAGGGGGGAAAGGCATAAAGAAGTCCCCGGGGCCAACCTTGGGTTAGAGCGTCTCTGGGGGGATGGCCTGGAAGGGGGAAGAGAGAGAAGAAGTCTGGGCATTTGCTGTTTTGAGGTGTAGCGAAAAGGTCGCAGCAAGGAAGGCCCCACTTCTGAAAAATCTCTTCCGTCACTGATTGTTTGAGAGACCACTCGTGAGGCATGAGAATAGCTCTGCTCAATCTGCCCGCTATGATGTCGGATTTCCCGGGGATATGCGTTGCTATCAGAAAACGCTGAGAAGAGATTGCCCATTGCCAAAGTCTGAGAGCCTCTCGACACAGTGGATAGGACTTGGTTCCGCCCTGTTTGTTGATATACCACACTACGGACATATTGTCCGTTTGGACTGCAATAGTTCCCAGGGGAAGAGAGTCGTTGAGGGCTTGCAACGTTAAAAGCACTGCTCTCATCTCCAGGACATTTATGTGCAGATGGTATTCGAAAGGTTGCCAAGTGCCAGGGACCATCCTGCCCTGACAATGCTCCCCCCCCACCCGATCAGGGAGGCGTCCGATGTAACCGTGGCGACCGGGGCAGGAGGAACAAAGGGTCTGCCCTGATGGACTTGAGGGGACGATATCCACCAGGTCAGATGCCTGTTGCAAGTTGGAGTTATTGTGATCTTGTGACACATGGGAAGTTGTTTAAAAGACCATTGGGCGAATAGCATCCATTGTAGAAGACGCATGTAAAAGCGGGCAAAGGGAAGGAGTGTTATGGCGGCCGCCATAAGACCCAATACTTTCAGAGCAAATCTGGCCTGAATTTTGTTGCTGAGAAGAATCACCTGGACGTGACTTTGAATGTCCAAGATCCTTTGGTCTGTTAACTTTGCTGAAAGTTGTACGGTGTCCAATTTTGCGCCTATAAAAGTAATAGATTGACAAGGCAGATTTTTCTAAATTTATAGAAATCCCTAGCCCTCTGCAAATGTGAATGGTGTAATCTCTGGCTTGGAGAAGTTGATGCCTGGTGGTGGCAGTGAGGAGCCAGTCGTCTAGATATGGAAACACCTGGAATCCTTAACGTCTCAGGTGAGCCGTAACCGCTGCCATTCATTTGAACACTCTGGGGGCTGTAGTGAGTCCAAAGGGCAGGGCCCTGAATTGGAAGTGACCGGTCCCCAGCCAAAAGCGGAGAAATCTTCTGGAGCGCCTGTGAATTTTTATGTGATAGTACGCATCCTGAAGATCTATCGAGCACATCCAATTGTCCTTGCCCAGAAAGGGTAGAATGGACTGAAGCGTGACCATCCGGAATCTTGATTTCTTTACAAACTTGTTTAGTTTGCTCAGATCTAATATTGGTCTCTAGTCCCCTGTCTTTTTTGGAACTAAAAAGAACCTTGAGTAGATTCCGGATCCTATTTGGTCCGCTGGGACTGGCTGGATGGCTCTTTTTGCTAGCAGTTTTGATATTTCTAGTACTGTTAGTTCCCTTAGACCGGTGGAGCGTCTGGAAGGGTTCCCTTTGCTGAATTGGGGTTTGAATAAAGGGAATTTTGTAACCCTCGGATATAATCGACTGTACCCATTTGTCTTGAGAAAGGGAAAGCCAGGCTATTGGGTACAGCGATAATCTTCCCCCGACTGCCTCCGAAGGTGGACAAATCGGGCAACATCTCAGGGATGCTGGAAGGGTTTGTCAGAAAGAGGCTCTCTGCTACCCTGATTCTGCGGACCCCCTCTGCCCCTAGGGCGGGGTCTATTATTGTTACCCCCTCTGCCTCTGGGGGTAAACTGACTTCGTGCGTCAGGCGTGACTCCTTGAGATTTGCGGAACCACATTTTCCCTCCCTTCTGTCCTTTGGGGTAAGGTCTTGAAGGGGTGGAGAAACGGACTCCTACGGCAGAAAGAGTCTTGCCATCTTGTTCACATCTAGTCAAAGTGTCTTTCACTTGAGGTCCGAACAAGGTTGAACCATCAAAAGGGGAGTTTGCGAAGGATGCCTTGAAGGGGTCTGCAAAATTACAAAGCCACATCCAGGACTGACGCCTTAAAGCCACTCCTGTGCCTGCGGCCCTACTCGCTCCATCGGCTGCATAAGAAATGAGCCGCATAGAGGAGTTAACAATGGAGTTAAGGATTCCTAGCTGTGAGCTAATCTTATCCTGAGACCCAGCAGCTGACGGATCCTGTAAAACTTCTCCCAACTCTTTAAGAACATCTCTTTGAAGGCGAGTGAAGTGGCACAAGTAGTTCAGCGATCTCATGGCAAAAGTCGCTGAAGAAAAAATCCGCTTGCCGTACCTGTCCTTAGTCCTAGAATCCTTGTTAGGAGGATGGACAGGTACTGAAGGATCAGCTAGTTCCTTCTTGGTGGCAGCAGCCACCACCATGGCATCAACTGGGACACCCTTTGTCAAATATTATCTATCTGGTGGGGCCGTAATGAATTTAGAAGGCCTCCTAGGAATAGGTTCCACCGAATCTGGAGCCATCCATGCCTTCCGAGCCACTACATCCATAAGAGGGTCGAAAGGCGGAGACACCCAGGAGGTGGAGGGTCGAGATCCGAACGCCTCCAGGTATACTGACTCATCCTCGGAAGGATTAAGGGAGGGCCAGTTCCCCCTCTGCTTAAGGAGTTCAAGGATGTCTGAGAAAGAGACATCCTCAGAGGAGGACCTTGGGAATCCCTCCGACTCATCCAGGTCAGTATCAGATGTAATAGACTCGGGGGAGTCTAGATGTTTCCTCTTACATGTCCTCTTATGCGGAGGCTCACCTGACGGATCAGGAGAAGCCTCGGAAGAGGAAGATATTCCCAATGGGGAAACCTGAGGCGTTGGATCTCTGGGTCCGGGAGCAAGAGAGTGGGAAGAGACGTCAGCAGGCACTGTAGTGGGAGGAGCTGATGGAACTGTCCATTGACTAAGCCCAGGGGCTAGTACACTCCTCATCACCTCGAAGGCTCCCCCAATCAGGGAGACCAGAAGGTTCCCGCTCCGAAGAGATAGGAACTCCAGGCCTCACCGAGAGGGAAGGCTCCGAGGCAGATGTCGGGCTGAGCTCACCACCAAGCCCGAGAGGGAGAACGGGGTCGGACAAGGGTCCAATGCCACTCGCCCCCTCGGAGCCGACGAGAGAGATCAGACACCCGGATCCCTCCAACGAAGGCCTCAAGGAGGAAATCGGAGCAGAGGACGACGGAGCCGAAAGGGGTGGTATCTGCTCTGAAGCTACAATGGTCACGGTTCCGAGGAGCTCCGGCTCTGTAAGAGTCAAAGGAGGAATGTTTGGTGGATGTGAAATAGCTACCGTCTGTTGAGACGGGCTATGGAGCATTTGGGCCAATGCCTGAGACTTTAATAGTCTACTCACCACTCTCTCGAGGTCTTGATCAGACAGCCTGGACGACCGAGAAGAACAGCTCCGATGGCTCCGCTCCGAGAGCAAGGGTGATCTCGGAGCCAAACGTATAGACTCTGAGGGGGCTCGAGATCCAGATTTGGCAGTATCGGCGCCGGATGGAGCCGATACTGTGACTGCTAGAATGGAAGGATCGGCTCCGGCCGGAGCCGATCTCGACACTGGAGAACATAAACCAGTAGCCGACGGCCTGGAACTTTCAGCCAAAGGCTTGATAGGTTTCGAGGGCTTCCCCGGCGCCGACTTAGTCGGGGAGCTCTCAGGCTTTAATAAGCCCCTCAATATCAATTTATTTCTGCGCTCCTGCAGGACTCTTGGGCTGAAGGCATGACAGATAGCACAAGAGTCCTGCAGGTGCAGAGGTCCCAGGCAGTAAACACAAGAAGTGTGACCGTCTGTCAGAGACATCTTCTGACAGCACGAGTCACACTTCTTGAAGCCTGAGACCTTTGTGTCCTTCGACATAGCTGTGTCGAGGAAACACAAGTTGTCAAGAAAAAAACACCAACACACACACACAAAAAACACCCAATCCAAAAATCTAAACTAAACAGGGATACAACACAGTCAGACACAAAAAAAAAATCCCTGACAGGAAAAAATTTAGGAAGGGGAAGGCCTAAGGCCTAACCTAGGGAAAGGGGATAAATAACCCGGAAAGGGAACACTAACGGGAATAGGGTTAAAATAAGCGTTAAGGTTAACAAAAAACAACTGTAGTTATGAAAATTAAAGGGGTGAGACTAAAGTCTTATTATTCAGAAACTTACCTGGAGCTGGTAAAAAAAAAGGCACCTCGTTAGCGAAGCGGCAAACGAGATCTGGGTAGTCTCCACCTTGCATCATGGGATATAGGGCTGCCTCGAGCTGGTAAAATTAGCTCTCGAGCTTAGCAAGTGCCGAGTCGGAGCCGATCCATCCAGCAAGAATGAAGGAGAGATTGACAACTTAACATTAGTTGCTCAGCTCTCCAACACCATGAAATTCTGTTTTCAGCTGCATCTTCATGTCTGCATGTGTGCCAATGGTAGCTTCGCTAGAATTACATGCACAAATTTTATGTACAGTAAACGCACAGCAACAAAAATCCAATACCACTTTTTCCCCCTTCTTATACAGAGTAATTCCAAAAAAGTCCCACCTATACTTAAGCCTACCTTGCTAGCTCGTATCTGCTTATAGTAATCAGTTTGCTGACGTATTCGATACTCTAAGTCAGACACATGAGCTTGTAGCCAGTTCCAGCGGCATACAATAGCAGCTCTCTCTTCTGCCCACCTCCATTCTGCTCTCCTCTGCCTGGAAAAAACAAACAAAAAAAACAGTACATTAAGCACAAACATACGTATTTCACAACAGGAGGAAGTATAATACACAAGATTCCTTCCACAGATGCGGTCACTTTACCACTTGCATTCCACAAAAACTTTTATTTAAATTAGTTCACTCTATAGAGTTTTACACGTTGCCCAACTTGAAAATGCTAAAAGAATTTAAAGTCCCTCTCCCTCCTTACTGACTCTATGGCTGAACAATGAGGAAAAGTGAACACAATGTAGTGCAAGTTGGTTTTGCTTAACCGTGATTAAAAGAAACTGAAGTAAAGCTGCTTGTATTAGTCACAATCCAGTGTAGGGTAACTCTGCAAAAGGTATGCAGACACTAAGTGATGCACATACATAAGGGATCAGTGCAGGCTGTTTCCTTGAACTTGTTCTATTTTATTGTAACCATTTACTTATACTTAGAAAGTACAGTTTTGTAAGACCTTACCATAACAGTAGATGACCTAGTGTTCCTTGTTCTTGGGATATCCTGCAGAGGATAGCCCAACACTCTGCCAGTACAAAAGCCTTTACACCTTCAGGAGTCCTATGTCAGATAAGTGCAAGGTGTCAAATGCATATGCGACATACTGACACCTAACTCAGAACTGAAGTGCCCCAGGAGAACCACAGCAACCCAAGAGAAACAATAATATGCCTGTTCAGGAAGGAAATCAGAAGGATACAAGGAATCCCCTTGGGGCAGCAGTAGGGTAAAAGAAAACGGGGAGCAGGAAAGAGGGATTAAACAGTGCAAATGTGAAGCTGGACATCTACTGTTACAGCAAGATCTTACAGAACTGTACTATGTCCTCCCTTAATCACAGCTGCGGTGTTATTTACTCTTGAAAGAGTACAAAAGCTAGTGGAAAGCATGGGAGGGGGAAGGCAGAGAAAAGCCCTCCACAAACCCATGAAGGATGGCCCTGGCAATAACCTGCCCTGGCAATGACAGACTTGTTAGGTAAAAAGTAAGAGTAGAAGATAGAGTAGCAGCTTCCAAGATGGATTTAGCATCCACACCCTTGGGGGGGGGGGGGCCACCAGAAGAGGCCACTGCCCTGGTAAAATGAGCACAAAGAAGGGAAAGCTACTTGCCATGAAAAGAACAAGAAATTACCTTGGAAATCAAGGAGGAGATGACTCACTCAAACTGCAAAACCCAACCTTCTGGCATGAAATGAAACTAAGTTGCTCAAATGCTTTCATGTTTTGTTTTTATCCAAGTAATAAACGAGTTGCTCATCTAAATCAACGGAATGTAGTGCCCTCTCACTAGAAGCCTGTGCATTTAAGCACAATTTAACTTGTGCTCAGACTGATTTCAGGACAAATCATTCACTACCTTGGACATGAAAGGATTGATACAAACAGAACCCTGTCCTTGTGAAAAACCAAAAAAAAGTAACCACCATAACAGCTTGGAGTTCAGAAACCCTCTTAGCAAATGAGCCACCAGTAATACACAGTCTTCCAAGTACAATGCTGCAAGAAGAAATGTCAGTCTCAAAAGGGGTAGTCAATTTTTCAAGAACAAAACTAAAGTTCTAAGAGGGGAAAATAGTCTTTCTATTGGGGGGGGTTTGACTCCGAAACTAGAAGCTACAGGTGGACTTGGTCTCAGACAGGCAGACACGGCTGACAAATGAAGCCTATACGGAAGAATGTGCCAAACCAGCATTGATCAATTCACACAAATAAATGGCCAGAGAGACTCTTACAGAAAAAGCTTTCTAGTCATATTTGAGCCACCAAATCTAAGTTTCCATTTAGCCACATAGGATTTTCTAGTAGTGGGTTTTATGGCTTTGTAAAACCCACAGCACGTCCTCAAAAAATAGGTTTTTGGTACCTTTCATGCACCAGTCACAAAGTGTCAGTTGAAATGTCGACAAGAGTGAATGAGATCCTCATCTTGTGCAGGACCCATCCTGAGAGGTAACTTGTGATGACTGCCCCTAGCCAGGTGAAAAGGGAAAACAATGCTGTCGTTGCCAGAACGAAATCAGCGAGATTCTGGGCGTCCCCCACATGATCTTGTGCAAGACCCTGGGAAGCAGAGGAAGAGAAGGACAGGTAAACAGAAAAATTCCCCTCCAAGAAAAAGGCACAATGTCCACTTTCCAAGTCAGGCGATTTGGAATGCAAACAAAACTGGTGAAATTGCCTGTTAAGAGTGGAGGCAAAAAGATCTACCGAGGAGCATCTCACAGATGTACAATGTCGAAAAAAACCTCCTTGCGAAGTATCCATTCAGAAGGATGTGTTCTGGACCTGCTCAAGGAGTCTCCCACCAGACTGTGCTCTGAAGAGAGAGAGAAACCACATGAAGAAATTATAGTTGTATACACTTACCATAAATATAGACTATAATCACTGTTGCAGTTATAACTGCTGGGGCTTCCTGCCGTGGAAGCCCTTGGCTGGCCATACTACCAGAAAATTCTCCCATCCTAGGAGTCATCAGGTGCCATAATCACAGCACCTTCTTGTCCCCAACACGGAGCCGCCCCTAACAGGTCCCTAAGATCAGGGGACCAAGCTCAGACTCCACAGTATGCAATAACGAGGAGGGAACAACCTGGAATTAGAGAGAAGAGCCACCCCAATCCCACAGGCAAGAGAGAAAGGACAGAGGGAAGGAATACTGCAACAAAGAAAGCACTAACATCTACATTTATGGTAAGTGTACACAACTGTACTACGTTCTTAGTGTTTTGCTGCTGCAGTCCTAACTGATGGGATTACTCCCAAAGCTGAAAGGAGATTAGAGTAGAGTAGTGGCAAACCCTGCTCTAGACTTGGAAACGTTTGGAAGATGATGTGCAGTGAAGTTATGTATAGAGGACAAAGTAGTGGCTTCCAAAATGCCCTTAGTGGCCACCCCTTTAAGAAAAGAAGCAGATGCAGTAACCTTAGTGGGAGTGCGTCTTAACAGGGTCTGGAGGCTTCTTTCCATGATGGCTGTAGCAAAATAAATAAAACTGATTCAGTGGGAGATCCATTTGGAAATTGTTTAGAAACTGGTCTCCCCTAAGAGCTACAGGCAAAAGCCACAAAAAAACTCTCACTTCCTGACATTCTTGATTCTGTCCAGGCAGTAATGGAGTTACCTATGCACATCCCATGTATGAAGTTTTTTTTTCCCCCTTGTTTTGAGGGTGAGGAAAGAATGTAGGCAAGCGCATGGTCTGCTTTAAAGAAATCTCTGTCAATACCTTAAACATAATGGAAGGACCTAGTCTTTAGCAGAGAGACTGTCTGGGTGGAAAATGAAAGATTCCACACACAAGGGCCTGAAGCTCTGAAACCCTTCTAGACGAAGTACTGACTACTAGGAAAGCAGTCTTCCAGATCAGGAATTTTCTGTGAAAGCAGCTGTCTTGAAAGGTGGGAGGGTTGAGCTTCTCCAGAAAAAGGATCCCACGGGGAACAAAAGGTTGTCTCAGTGGCCTAAATTGGAGAATCCCTCTCTGGAACCGTTTCATGAGAGAATGGGAAACAAGAGGAGGTTGAGAAGGCAGACAGGCTGAAATTGCTGAAGCGTGGATTTTTTTCTTCATAGAGGAATAAGACTGTCCTTTTGCAAAACCAGCTGATAAGGATCAGAGTAATCCGAGCTTGCTGACGGCTTTGTCCCTTTTGTCTGCACCATATAGATTCTCTTCCACTTGGCAAAGACTTCCTAGTGCTTGGTCTACTGGTTTCTTTTGAATGTCCAGGACCTTGTTGTTCAGGGGTGCCCCCCTCCACAGGATCAAGGTATCAAAGCTGACAATATGAATGTGTTCAGGTTAGGGTCTATAATGATGCTCTTATTCTGCGTTAACAGGTACACTCACTGGGGCAGCAAATGTGGATTCTGTTGGTTAGGCTAAGCAATAGGGGATACCAGTGCTGCCCTGGCCAATCTGGGGTTATTAGAATGACCCTAGGTCCTTTTTTCCTAATCTTCAGCAGTACCCTTGAGAGCAAGGGTACTGGAAGGATGGCATACAGGAATAGTCCTGTCCAAGGGAAGCAGAAGACATCTGTCTTCCAGGCTAACCTAATTTTGGTCCTAGAGCAAAACTTTTTCAAGTGAACATTTTCGTTGGTGGTAGAAAGGTCCATCTGTGGCACACCTCATTCTTTAGCTACACTAAGAAAAACTTCCCAATGCAATTGCCACCAGTGAGCGCCTGGCAGGCTCCTACAGAGGTGATCCACCAGTTGATTGGCTTCTCCTGGTGGGTACTGTGCCAGGAGGTGCAGGCCTAGGGAGCTTGCAACTTCCCAAAGGTCCATTGCTAGGTGACAGATACGTGAGCCCCCCAGCTTATGTACCATGTAACCACGGCACTGTCTGTTTCCATTGGTCTTTGAAGGCAGACCTTTTAGGACTGCCATTATTTCTTTTAGGTTGATGCATTCTTTTTCGACTGGGAGTCACACCTGCCCCGAGCCTGGAAGCTGCTGAAGTTGCTCCCCAGGCTATATCAGAGGCATTTGTTGTTAGACTTTGGCTCTAAGGGATGAACCTGAAGGGATGGCCTGGATTGAGGGAGCAGGCCCACCAGGCAAACTTTCCGGAGACAAGGAAGAAGTTTTGCTCTGAAGTTGAGGGACTGTGAATGATGCCACCACACATTTCTGTTATACCACTGCAGCTTCCTCATATGTAGTCCATTCAGGAGGACCATGAGGATCCAAAGGCCACCAAGGTTCTGAGGTACAATCTGGCTATGAAGTAGTTTCTGACAAGGAGCTTTTTAAGTACAGAGCTAGAAAGGTGACCTTGTCTGCAGGAAGGCAGGCTTTCTGAAGAGGAGAGTCCAATAAAGCCCACAAAAAATCCCTGCTTGTGGGTATGGTGTGAGACTTTGGGGTACTGTTGGTGAACGCCACTGAAGCATTTATTTTTTTTTTTTGGGGGGGGGGGGGTAATAAGCAGATCTGCTTTGAGTTTTTCCTAGATCTGTTGCCAGAATGAGGCAACCATCTAAGCAGGGGTAAATCCGAAAACCCTTTGTCCTGCAAAAAGCCATCACTGAGGCTAAGTGTTCTGGGAAAACCTTGGATGCAGTAGACAAGCCAAACGACAGGGCAAAGAACTGAATGCCTCATACCTGCTCTGAAGCCCAAGAACCTCCCATGAGATTCTTCTATAGGAATGTGGAGGTATCCATTTTTCAGATCAAGAAGTTATCTACTCACCATAACGTTCGATGTATGCAGTCCATCTCGCCTCACATTCTTACCTGTGGGTTCAGAGCCGAATATCGGCTCAGACTCGGCCTATTTTACTAGCTCAAAAGTCTCTGATTGGCTGGGCCAAGAGGGTATTCCATGGTACCCTGCTTCGTATCCCCAGATCTAGTTTGCTGCTAACATAATTACTGCATACATACCACGCATCCATACAAACAAAAACTATTCAAAGGGACTCTGCAGGATACAATCTAACTTCCAAATCCTCCAGGCAGGGGGAAGGCGGAAGGGTAAGAATGTGAGGCGAGATGGACTACAAACATAGAACGTTATGGTGAGTACATAACTTCTTGATGTTATGTAGTCCTATCTCGCCTACATTCTTACCCGTGGGACAGCATCCCTAGCACCTACATCCTGGGTGGCTCATAGGAAAATACTCCTGAGAACTGTGGAGCCAAATGAAGATCTGCCCCTGGAAAACACGTCCAATTTGTAAGGAAAAACAAAGGTATGAGGAGAAGCCCAAGTGGCCGCAGCACATATATCATCCATTGACAATCTAGCTTGATACGCTCTGGATGAGGAGACAGCTCTTGTGGAGTGGGCTTTAGCTGGAAAAGGCAAATTTTTACCTGTCTGATAGATGAAGGAAATACATTTGGCTATCCATCTAGAGAGCGTGACCTTGGATACCGGAGAACCAGACCGGTTCTCCGAAAAGGAGACAGAGTTGGTCAGATTTCTGGACATCTTTTGTCCGGTGTAGATAGAAGCGTAACTGTCTATGTACATCCAATTGGTGAAATCTGAAATCTGCCTTGTTAGAAAAATTGGGGAAGAAAACTGGCAGCTCAATAGACTGATTCATATTAGACACAGAAGACACTTTTAGACCAAACCCATCATTCCTTCCCAGAGAGACTATCTTTATGGAAGATCAAATATGGGGGTTTGATGGAGAGGGCTTGAATCTCAGAGACCCGCCTCGCTGAAATGATTACTGTTAAAAATGCTGTTTTCCATGACAAGAATTTTAACTCGCAGGTAAGCTGCAGGCTCGAATGGTGGAAGAGTGAGGGCTTGAACAAAACTGAGGTCCCAGGGCATGACAGGTTGGGATACTGGGGGACGAAGTAATAGAGTACCTTTAAGGAATGCGTTACATAGTCTGTGTGCCATAAGGCTAGGCTCATTGGCCACATGGAAGTTTGATATAGCCGCCAGCTGAACTTTGATGGCGGCTGATGCAGACCCTTGATAGAACAGCGTAGACAAAAACTCCAGAATCGAATCAATTGGAGCCGTGTAGGGATCAATGCCTCTAGAATGAGCCCAGATAGAGAACCTTTTCCATTTGCTAGAGTAGATTTTTCTAGTGGATGGTTTATGAGGACGATAATATATGGATTACTTCCTGTGAAAAATTGTGACATCTGACTAACTATGGAAGTGGAGTAGCCAGGCTGTCAACCGGAGTGTCCTCAGAGAGGGGTGGAACTGTGTCAGTAAATCTGGAAGGGGTTCCAGAATCCAAGGGGTATCCACAATGTAAGGTTGAAGGAAGGGGAACCATACCGGACGAGGCCAGTGTGGGGCAATCAGAATCATTCTGCTTCCCAAAGATTGTGCTTTCTGAATCACCCTTGAGAGAAGGGGAAACTGAGGGAAAGCATAAAGCAGACCGGAGGGCCAATTGTGAGCACAGTGTCCCTGGGCGATTCCCCCGGTGGGGGGATCAGCGAGAAGTAGTTGCTGCATTTCGCATTGAGAGGGCAGGCAAAAAGGTTGCAGCAAGGTTGACCCCATCTGCTGAAGATTCGCTCTGCAACCAGGCGATTCAGGGACCACTCGTAGGGCATAAGGATTGCCCTGCTTAGCTTGTCTGCTATTACACTGGTCTTCCCCGGAATGTGCGTTGCCACCAGAAACTGTTGGGAAGCTATTGCCCAATGCCACACGCGCATGGCCTCTCTGCATAGTGGGTAAGATCGGGTTTCCCCTTGCTTGTTGAGATACCACACTACTGACATGTTGTCTGAGTGTATCGCAATAGTCCCTAGAGGAAGAACTTCTTGAAGACCGTCCTGCCGAGATAATGCCCTCCCCCACCCCACCTGGGAGGCGTCCGTGGTCACCGTGGCAACAGGGACAGGTGGAACAAAGGGCTTTCCCCCCCTCAAGTTGTTGGTGCACAGCCACCAACGGAGGTCCTGTTTGCATCTGTCTGTCATTAAGATTGGATGGGATAGCGGAGGTCTTTGGAGAGACCATTGGACAAAGAGGAGCCATTGAAGAAGTCTCATGTGTAATCTCTCTAGAGGAACCAACATGATAGTCGCCGCCATGGTACCTGGGAGTTGTAGAATCAGTCTTGCCTTCGCATGTCTCAGGGGCATCTGCGTGAGAATTTGTTGTTGCAACCCTGTGATCCTTTCTTGTGGTAAGAATGCTCTGATTTGAATGGTGTCCAACTATGCTCCTATAAAGGTGACACGCTGTAAGGGCAATAAGGCAGATTTTTTCCAGTTTACTGTTATGCCTAGTTGGTGACAGACTGATGGTAGTGTCCCTGGTCTAAATTAGTTGATGCCTGGTGGGGGCGGTGAGGAGCCAGTCGTCCAGGTACGGAAACACCTGGAATCATTGACGTCTCAAGTGAGCCGTCACCACTGCCATACACTTGGTGAACACCCTGGGGGCTGTGGTGAGACCAAACGGCAGGGCTCGAAACTGGAAGTGACTGGCTACCAGCCGGAAGCGTAGGTGACTCCTGGATGCCCTGTCCATTTTGACATGGTAGTAAGCATACTTGAGATCGATGGAGCACATACATACTTCCTCTCCCAACAATCGGAGAATGGATTGTAGAGTGACCATAGCGGATTTGGACTTGTGTATGTAATTGTTGAGTTGACTGAGATCTAGTATGAGTCTCAGGTCCCCTGTTCTTTTTGGCACCAAAAAGAATCTTGAGTAAGTCCCTAATCCGATTTGATCTGAGGGGGCTGGTTGGATGGCTCCTTTCTCTAGCAGCTGAGATATCTCTGAGGCTGCTTGATCCCTTCGACTGGGTGGAACGTCTGGGATTTTTCTTATTGGAGTGGGTACCGAAGAGAATGGAATGAGGTAACCTCTGGAAATTATCCTTAATACCCATCGGTCCTGGGTGATGCTTTCCCAGGCTTCCGGATACAAGGAGATTCGACCCCCCGACTGGCTCCGGATAAGCACAGTCAGGCACACCCTCAGGAATGAGAGTATGGGGAAACCACGGAAGGAGTCGCCGTCTTCGGAAATGCAGGGGCTCCCTCTGCCTCTGGGGCGATGTCTCCCTGAATAACTCCCCCCTCCCCTGCGTCTGGAGGGGGGTTCACCTTGTGCGGCAGGAAAAAAAAGTACAGTTCTGTACCTACCATAAATGTAGATGTTAGAGTGCTAATACAGCTGCAGTCGTAACAGATGGGTTCTCCTGCCGTCAGACGGGTCCTCGGTCGGCCGAATTCCAAAGTCTAGGTCCGGCGTCGGTGGTCGCCGCTTCTTCCCTGACGTCAGTGCGACAGGGGTATAAAAGAACCAGCAGACGCCATTTTCTTCAGTTTTTCTTGCCCCAGATGTCAGGTGCCCCCAGAAGGAAGGCAATACATAAATTTGTGTAATAAAGCAATGCCATATAATCAGAATACAGTAGTTGCAAGCAAATACGCCATAAATGAATACCCCAATCAGGTTGTATGAGGAGGTGTTGGGCAATAGGCCTGTCCCAAGAGGGGAAGGAGGGAGGGAAACCTGGACTGCAGCTGTATTAGCACTAACATCTACATTTATGGTAAGTACAAAACTGTACTATGTTCATCGTGCATACAGCTGCAGTCATAACAGATGGGTAGAATCCCAAAGCTAAGAAAGGGGTGGTACGCACTAGGTGGAACTAGGAGGAGCCAGGATGCCCTGCAAGACTGCAGTGGCAAAGCCTGCTCTAGTTTTGGAGTATAATGGTAGGCGGTAGTGCTTGGAGAAGGTATGCACAGAACTCCAAGTGGCTGCTTCCAAAATATCTTGGGTAGGAACTCCTCTGAGGAAAGCTGCAGAGGTAGCTGCGGCCCTTGTGGAGTGAGATCCGATACCTGCAGGTACAGTTTTGCCATAAGAGTAACAAAAGCGTATGCAGTGGGCTATCCATTTTGAGATTGTCTGTTTGGAAATTGGCTTCCCTTGAGCTCCTATAGCATAGGACACAGAGCTGTTCTGATTTTCTGAAAAGCTTTGTTCTGTCCAAATAATAACGCAGTTGTCTGTGGATGTCCAAGGAATGTAGTAATCTCTCCCCTTTGTTTTAAGGATTAGGATAAAAGGTAGGCAAGTGTATAGCCCGATTCAAAGCTACCCTGGATACCACTTTTGGCATAAAGGACGGGTTGGTTCGTAAGGAAACTCTGTCCTGATGGAAGATGATAAAAGGCTGTACAGCCATGAGGGCTTGTAATTCCGATACCCTACGAGCTGAGGTAATAGCCAGAAGGAAAGCTGTTTTCCAGGACAAATATTGCAAATCTGTTGAGGCAGCTGGCTCAAAAGGAGGCAAGGTCAGCTTTTCTAGAATGAAATTGTGGTCCCAAGCAGGAATTGGTTGTTTCCTTGGGGGTTTTATATTCTTAGCCCCTCTGAGGAACTGTCTTAAGAGGGGGTGAGAATAAAGGTGGATCAGTGTTGTATTCTGCAGAAATGGCTGAGACATGGATTTTGATGGAGGAGAATGAAAGCCCACTGCTTAGCAGCTCAGCTAGATACTGTGATATTTGAGGTAAATTCAGATTTCCAGGATTCTGGCCCTTTTTCTCATTCCAGGCACAAAACCGTTTCCATTTTGCGGAGTAAGCTTTCTAGTAGACTGCCTTCTGGCCTCCAAAATGATATCCTGCACCTCCTTGGAGAGTAGGGTCTGTTGTGATGTTAAGGAATCTTCCATGCGACCAGATTGGGTTTTTCAGCTGACTGTGAAGAGTTTTGAAGCTGTGCTGAGTCAGAAGAGGCATTAGAGGTAGGGTCCATGGTGGGGAATGCGTCAGGCTCCTCAGGAGTGGGTACCAGTGTTGTCTTGGCCAGTCTGGAGCAATGAGAATCATCTTTGGTCTGTCTGCTCTGGTTTTTAATAGAACTTTGGGCAGCAGAGGAAGAGGTGGGAAGGCATAAACTGTCATTGTTGTCCAACTGAAAGAGCGTCCACTCTCCAGGCCTTTGGATGAAAAGTCCTTGAGCAGAATTTTGTCAATTGGCGATTTTTGTGGGAGGCAAAGAGATCTATGTCTGGCCTTCCCCATGCTTGAATTATCTCTGTAAAAACTTGAGGATGCAACTTCCATTCATGTGTCATATTTCTGCTTAGTTCGTCTGCCAGCGTGTTTTCCTTGCCTGGCAAGTACTGTGCTTGAAGTTCGATTTGTAATTCCAGAGCCATGTTCCAAAGTGACTTGGCCAGCCTGCATAGGGGGTATGAATGGGTTCCTCCCAGTTTGTTTATGTACCACATTACTGTGGTGTTGTCTGTCCTTATCAATAGTTGACCTGGATGCAGAAGGTCTTTGAAAGCTATAATAGCATTTATTACTGCTAGCATTTCCTTTTGATTGATGTGAAGGTGCTTTTCTTTTTGGGACCATTTGCCCTGAATGCACCGATCTGTCATGTGTGCCCCCCAGGCGTAGTCCGAGGCGTCTGTTGTGATGACTTGATTTGCTTGAGGCTTGCAGAATGGGAGACCTGTGTTTGTTTGGCATGCTTGAGCCCACCACAGAAATTCCTGTTGAAGACATGGAATTAGTGGTATTATTGTTTCCAAACTGTGGCTGTGTTGAGACCATAGGTTTTTCAGGTACCATTGAAGTTTCCTCATATGCAGCTTTGCACATGGGATTAGTAGGATGCAAGATGCCATGAATCCCAGAGCCTGCAGGATTTTCCTTGCAGTCAGCCTGGTGAAAATTGCTAGTGTTCTGAAGTATTGAGTTAGTGGCCCCTGCTTCTCTGGCGTGAGGTAGGCCATCTGGGTGTTTGTGTCCAAGTTGGCACCCAGGAAAATTATTTTCTGAGAGGGTATTAGCCTTGATTTCTTTTTGTTGACTGTGTATCCCAGAGAATTCAACAACATTATTACATAAGCCAGATGTTTCAGAAGTATGTGCTTGCTGTCCGCTTGGATCAGGCAGTCGTCCAAATATGGGTATACTTGTATCCCTTGAAGTCTGCAGTAGGCAATTACTGATGCCAGGCATTTCGTGAATACTCTGGGCGCAGTAGACAAGCCAAAGGGCAATGCAGAGAATTGATAATGGGTTGAACCTGCAAGAAATCTGAGGCATCTTCTGCAATTTTGTCTGATTGGGACATGCAGGTATGCCTCCTTGAGGTCCAATGTTACCAGCCAAGACTCCTTGCCCAGCATGGGAAGAAGCTGCTGTAAAGTGAGCATCTTGAATTTTGGTACGAGTAAAAATGTGCTTAGGATGGATAGGTCCAAAATAAGTCTCCAATCTTTTCCCTTCTTTGGTACCAGGAATAGTCTGGAATAAAAACCTTGACCTTGTTCGTGAGTAGGTACCTCTTGAATAGCTTTCATGTCCATGAGATCTGAAATTTGTCTCTGTGCCTCTGCCCTTTGATTGTGTGGCAGGTTTGGCATGCCTCTCATTTTGGAAGGGTGTGAAAATGGAATTTGTAGCCACTGTTTATAATGTCCAGGATCCATTTGTCTTTTGTGACAATATGCCATTTTTTTGAAAATAATGCCAGTTTTCCGCCTAAGGGTGCTGCCATTTGAGCCTTGCTTGGCATGCAAAGGGGAAGTCATTGGGCTTGCTTTCTGAATGGCTGCGAACTATCCTCACCACCTCTGTGTAGGAGCTTGCCATTGTCTGCCTCTAAACGATCCTTGAGATTGCCCTCTGCCCCTTGGGCGCCTGTATCTACCTCTTTGGGGTCTGTCCATGGCTGGAAAGGACCAAATTTTGGAAGGCCAATTTCTACTGAAACGTGGAGGTTGTACCTGTAGAAAATCTTTCACTGTTTGCATTGATTTAGCCTTTTCCTCCATTTTCTTTAATACCTCCTCAGCTTTAACACCAAATAATACATCCTTTTGAAGAGGGGCATCTAGTAATTTAGCTTTGACATGATCTGGTAAGGTTTGTTCCTTGAGCCAGGCATGTCGATGTACGACTGATCCTGTAACAGCAGCTCTACATGAGGCCTCTAGAGCATCAAAACCACATTGCAAGGTATGTTTACCCACTTGTTCTGCACTATGCATCAAATCCTGCAACTCCAAGTCTGGTTGTTCAGGTTGTGACATTTTACTTCTCAATTGTGATAACAGAAACTGTTGGTACTTTAGCATATGGAACTGGCAGTTTAATGCCCTCATGGTTAAGGTGGTCGAGGTATATACCTTTTTTCCCCACCTTTCTAAGGATCTGGAATTTCTCTCGGAAGGTAATGGATTTTTAGCAGTGGAGGCCTTAATTCCCTTGGGGCCCTGCGAGATAGTTTCTGGGTCAGCCGCATGGCTTTTGTATAAAAATTGGTGAGAGTCAGGAACCCGGTAGTACCAGTCAGGCTTGACTGGGGCTGGAGGTAAAGAATCTGGGTTATGGCAGGCCTCCGAGTACACATCATCTAGTATGTCTAAGACAGGAGGTATAGCCAGAGGCCTGTGCTGAGGTAGCAAGAGAAAATCCCTAAGCCTTTTCTTGGAATCTGAGTACTCTTGGCCTTCCCAGTGGAAGTGTTCCCTTAAGGTATGCAAGGTTTCCCCAAATGAGTAATCCTCTGGGGGGGGGGGGGACAGAGGGAATGGACTCCTCTGCATCAGAATCTTCAAAAGGGGAGTAAGAATGTTCCTGTTCATCAGAGTGCTCTGATATAATGGAGGCCTGCTCAGAGGAGGGGGATTCTTCCTCCACTCTGGGCCTTTTGTCCGGAGGGGGGTTGAGAGCCCCTGATAAGAGTAATTAAATCCTCAGCCATTTTAAGCATCTGTTTATTAGGCATGGGGCCTGGAGAAGGGCCCTGTGTAGCTTGTCTCTTAGAATGCATGGCTGCTTTTAGACTTAGTGAAAGCCTTGATGGAAAAAGAAGAGGAAGGTCTGAAGACACCTTGAGAGGAGGCAGACCTGTCTACATTTTGAGATTCACCACCAAGAGTGGCTTCGGTATCTGTAGTCGGGGTGTGGGCTGAGGAGCCTGCGACCTCGGGTACAGAAGACACCGCCAATGAAGTGTAGTCAGGGGCTGCGTAGGCGCCTCGCTGAGAACGGACCACCTGTAGTCGGCTTTGGCGTGGTGTCGGTAGAGGCCACGGACCTAGTGTGTCGGTCCTTATCTCTGCATTTTTTTAGACAAAACTGGAGTCTGAGTATCCGACGACATAATATAGTTAAATTTTTTGCCAAAATAATGCTGGGTGAACTCCGCCCGACGCTTAATGGTGCGTTTGAATGTAGCACAAAAACGACACACCGAGACGTCGTGGTCTGGGCATAAGCAAGGAATACAGAGGGAATGAAAATCCTTATGCGGTATTTGCTTCCCACATGAAATACAATTATTAACTTTGTCTGACATCGGTCTGAGGCAAGAAAAGTTTCCCAAACGGGGTTCTTAGCTTTCAAGAAGACTTCAGTTGCAAAATTCTCGTAATTTTAGGAGCTGGCCGACTGGCACTTGCGAACTGCTTCTGCTTCGGGCACCGCGCGGCAAGAAAGACTGAAGAAAATGGTGTCGGCTGGTTCTTTTATACCCCTGTTGCACTGTCAGGGAAGAAGCGATGACAACCGACGCCGGACCTAGACTTTGGAATTCGGCCGACAGAGGACCCCGCCTGACGGCAGGAGAACCCATCTGTTATGACTGCAGCTGTATGCACGATAAACATCCTATGTGATTTCTTGAACTATACCCCCCCACCCCCCGCTGGGCCTTGGGATAAGGCCTAGACGGAAGGGAAACACGGACCCCTACGGCAGACAGGGTCTTTCCCTCTTGCTCGCACCTGGTGAGGGTGTCTTTCACTTTGGTCTCAAACAAGGAGGAACCATCAAAATGAGCATCAGTGAAGGAAGACTTGAAGGCCTCCGCGAAGTGACACAGGCGCAGCCAGACTTGCTTTCTAAGGGCTACCCCTGAGCAGGCCGCCCTACTCGCTCCCTCTGCCGCATACGATACGAGTCGCATGGACGAGTTTGCGATGGAGTTGAGGGTAGAAACCTGTGTGTTAACTGTCTGAGCTACCGCCTCAGGTATGGTACCCGCAAGAGCATCTCCCAGTTCTTTATGGAGATCTCTCTGGAGCCGAGTGAAACGGGACAAGTAATTCAGCAGCCGTAAAGTGAAGGCGGCTGAAGACAGGGTACGCTTCCCGTACCGGTCCATAGTCCTTGACTCCTTGTTAGGAGGATGGACAGACGAGGAAGACTCTGCAACTTCCTTCTGGGTGACTGCCGCCACCCCCATGGCATCTACAGGGACTCCCTTTCACAGAAACTCTTTTCCCTGAGGGGCGGAGAGAAATTTGTTGGGGTGCCTGGGTACGGGCTCCACAGAATCAGGTTTTTCCCATACCCTTCGACAAATAAGGTCAAGAAGTTCATCGAAGGGTGGAGACACCCAAGAGGCGGAGGGTTGAGCACCAAAAGCCTTAAGGAATACTGACTCCTCCTCGGAAGGGGCTTTGGAAGGCCAGTCTCCTCTCTGTTTCAGTATCTCCAGGATATCGGAGAAGGAAACATCATCAGAGAAAGACTTGGGGGATCCTTCCGATACCTCGAGGTCCGTATCGGAAGTGAGAGACTTGTCCTGGGAGTCTATGTGCTTTCTCTTCCACAACTTCTTTCTGGGAGGTTCCTCAGGCACTGGCTCTGAGAGACCTTCAGAAAGTGGGGGACCGCTCGTGGAGGTGTCCTTAGGGCCTGGTGCTCTACTGTCCAATAACAGGTGAGTGTCCTAAGCTCTCGCCGGAGTGGTAGGGGATGAAATAACCGACCTGAGTGATGTAGCTGACGATCTGGCCAGCGCGCTCCGCATGGCCTCGAAGGCAGCCCCCCCCAGTCCGAAGACCGACCTCCAAGGCGATGCACCGAGTGGGAGACTTTAAACCGAAAGATGTTCCGAAGTATCCCCTTCAGGCCCGACCGAGGAGACAAGAGTTTCGAAACCTGTGGACGGGACTGACATGGTCGGAGCAGAGGTCGGCACAGATAAACCCAGGGGGGGTTATCGGAGCCGGCGCAAGATCATCACTCGAAGCGGAAAATACCGGCTCTGACAAGGATGTGCTTGGAGGAGGAATCTAAACAGCCACTCCGGAGCCAACTGGGTCGGAGTCTAAAACAATTTAGCCAACACCGACGACTGTAAGAGCCTCTGCACTACTCTATCCACATCCAAATCAGAAAGCCTGGAGGATTTGGAGGAGATGGATGGGGATTGGGATCTCTTATCTGGTGAACCATGCCTCACACTAGGCGACCGGCTCCGAATGGGTTCGAGGATGATCGGAGCGGACGCCGATTCACTTAACACAGATACCTCCTGCGGCCCCGAGGACAGTGGAGCCGAGGAAGCAGAGTCCAGTATAGTAATCTTCTCCGGAGGCTCCGAAGATGCACATGGAGCCGGAGACCTTTTCTTGGACTTGGAGGCTTTAGATTTCGACAGAGCTGGAAGCCGAATCTATAGCTTCCTCAAAAGACGGTTTTAGCAGTCCCTTTAAAATCAATTTGTTTTTCCTCTTGGAGCACCAGAGGACTGAAGGCGTGGCAAAAGCTACACGACTCCTGTAAATGGATGGCTCCAAGGCAGTAGAAACATACAGAGTGTCCCATCTGTGATGGACATTTTATATCCGCATTTTGAACACTTTTTAAAGTCAGAAGGCTTATGTTCCTTCTGATCCTTAGACATTATCTGTTACTGTAGAGAAAGTGTTAAACTTCCAAAACGTTCACTACAATTAAACTTCCAAACGGGCGGGAAAGCCCACAACGTTCACTGCAAACAGTACTACACAGACTGAGCGAAGCCCTAAACAATTAGCAACAAATGACACCACTGAAAGAACCTCTAACTAAAACGGTTCTTAAACAATACGGAAACAAACACATGAACAACTCACTAAGGGAGGACTAGGTCCTCTAACTACAACGGGCCTAGCCCGTGGGAACAGTTAGTGATACCACAAAAACACCAAGAAACACAATCACAGCGACAGCAGCAAGATGTAGCTATTAAAATAGCTTTTGAGTACAAGAGAAATAAGTCAAAAGAGGTACTTAGCCACAGCCAAGCGAGACCACGTCCAAGCTCTACAAACGGCAAACAAGATCTGGGGCTACGAAGCAGGGTACCATGGGATACCCTCTTAGCCCAGCCAATCAGAAACTTTTGAGCTAGTAAAATAGGCAGAGTCAGCCGATATTCAGCTCCGAACCCACGGGTAAGAATGTAGGCGAGATAGGACTACATAACATCCAAGGTTACCATGAAGGCTTTGGGGGAGATCATGGTCAGTAGTTTTTGAATTCTGTGACCTGCAAGAGTTGGCAAAGTCTTGACAGGTCCAGAATCTACCTCCATGTACCCTCTTTTCTGGGGACTAGGAAAAGTCTAGAGTAAAAACCTTTTCCTTGTAATGAAACTAGCACTGGCTCCAAAGAGCATTGGGTGCACAGAGGCTGTATTTTAAGGCCTCTGCATTTTGGATATCTGGTAAATATGATCAAATCTGGGGCTGTATGAACTGGAGTTTGTAACCTCTTTGAATGACTTGGTACCCACTGATCCCTGGTAATGAGGGTTAATTCTGAAGAGGTACAGCTGTCGTCCTAACCTGGGACAGGAAGGATAGGGAGGGGGAAAGGAAGTACCATGGAAGAATCATGACTGCTCACTGCTAGATCCCTGGAGGCAAGATCCCACAGGTCTGTTGGAATCTGCTTGCCACCATCTTGGACGCTGGTGCTGCATTTGGCTTCTTTCTGTTTGAAGTCACCTATGTCTAGGTTTAGACTGGGAGGCTGGAAAGGACCAGTGTTTGGTAGGATAACTGCAGCTAAAATGAGGTCGGATCTGAAGAAAGTCCTGGACAATTTGCATGAACTTGGCCTTATACTCCTCAAGCATGTTGTCAACCTTGGGGCCAAAAGGAAACTGTGCCCAAAACAGCATCCAGGAGACAAAAACAGCATCCAGGAGACTGGATTTGAAATCTTCAGGGAGGGACTGCTCACTCAGGTCAGGCACACCTTCTAATGACAGCCTGTGGTTGCAGCCCTGTTGGAAGCTTCCAAAGCATCATAGTGCAGTGCAAGGAATGCTTAGCGACTTGAGAACAAGAACTGCATTAGTGCAGTAGCTCCTTTGAGGGGTCCTATTTTCAATTCCCAGTTTGTTTCATCTGGTATAAAATGGTTTCCTGATGCATCATGTGAAACTGGCAGTTCAAAGCCCTCATGACAAGGGCAGCAAAGGTGCTTGTGTGTGTGTGTGTGTGTGTGTGTGTGTGTGTGTGTGTGTGTGTGTGTGTGTTTAGGGGGGGGTATCACTTTTACTAGAAAATTCAGGGAGAGGGAAGCATGTGGATTTAATCAAGGAGATTAAATCTTCAGCCAACCTAACTAGGCCATGTTGATAGGCCTGTGTTTGGGAGGGATAGGCCTAATGGCAAAATCCCCACTAAGGCCAGCACGTGGACAGTCAAATCCCGTGGATGTTGCACTGAGGCAATCTCCTGAGAAGAAATTCAGTTGGTTTTAGATCGGTCGTCTAAAGCCGGAACCTGCAAAGCAGCCCTGGACCCAGACCCAAACAAGTCCTTCAGCTTGTAAGAAAGCAGAGGAAAGTACAGTTGTGTACACTTACCACAAATGTAGATGTTAGAGTGCATTCACTGTTGCAGTCATTACATTTGGGTAATCTGCTTGCAGGTTGCCCTCAGTCTGCCTGATTAACAAAGTCTTGGGTCCTGCGTCAGTTGCCGTCCCTTCTTCCATGACGTCAGGGGTATAAAACATGCAGCCGACGTCATTACATCAGTTTTTCTTGCCCCAGATGTCAGGTGCCCCCCCTCCAAATGGGGAGCAAACAAACAAAAACACACAGATATACCTCCAACAAAAAGTAAATACACCAAAAAGGCTTTTAAGCATAGTAAAGGAAAGTAGAGGTATAGCCAAAAGTTGGTAGGGGGCTGGAGGGAGAGTATCCAGGACTGCAACAGTGAATACACTCGAAAATCTACATTTATGGTTAGTGTACACAACTGTACTATGTTCTTAATGTTTCACTGTTGCAGTCATTACATTTGGGTAGAATCCCAAAGCTATGGTTGGAGAGGAGGAGTTTATATAGCATTAGGGCCAGCAATAAGGCCCTGCAAGACAGCAGTGGCAAAGCCAAGCTCTGGATTTAGAGAAAATTGGCAAATTATGCTGCTTTGTGAAAGTATGTACAGAACTCCAAGTAGCAGCTTCTAGGATGTCCCTGGTAGGAACACCTCTGAGAAAAGCTGCAGACGCAGATGCAGCCCTGGTGGAGTGAGATGTCCTTTTATTTGGATGCCAGCATATCTGTGATACAAGTAGGGCATCTATAACATGTTTTACTTCACTGTTGCCCAATCACCTCCAAGGGTCTGGGCTGAGACCTCAGCACAAGACATTCCAACAGCATGGGCTCCCAAGAATAGCCCATCCAGAAAGATGCCCCATCCAACTCCCTCATCATATACTAGGGCAACTTGCAGAGGGGGAAATTAAGACTGTAAGTTGCTGGACAGCCATCTGAACTTCAGGATGCCTACAGGGAACAAAAAGGGAAGGAAAGTGGAAATATTACTGCAACAGTGAATGTAAACTGCAGGCATGGTAAATTTCCAATACAACTGTACTGTTTTCACTCCATCATTCACTGATGTAGGAGTGACAGCACCGGGAAAGATTCCCAGACATTAAGAAAGAATGTGTGGCTGGCCCGAGAGGATGTAGTTTGAAGGTGGCGTGGTAGTACAACCCGGGTAAATCCTGCCTGTGGTCTAGGAACTATGTACAAGTAACAGTTTGAGAAGGTGTAGACAGATGACAAGGCAGATGTTTGCAAGATGGCAGACAGCACGTGTGCCCTGAGGGAAGCAAGAGTGGCTGCTGAGGCTTTGTCCAATGGACTCAACACCTGGTACAGAAATATGGGAAAAGTAAACAGAAGGAGATGCAGTGAACCAGTCACTCAGATGATCAACTTTGCAATTAGACTGCCTACCCTTCATAACTAGGCAAATTTTCTCAGCTGCCTTATGTATTTTCAGGGTATTCAAGACAGTTATCCCCTTTACCTGTGGAGTAGGGAAGAATACAGGGGTGTTTAAATGTTTTACTTGAGAAATTTCCACCACCACTTGTGGGTAATGAAGGTAGAAATGGTGTGGAGTGCTACCTGTCCTTATGGAAAACTAGAAAGGGGTGTTAACAGAAGAGGGCCTGCAGTTCTGGTATCTTTCTGGTGAGTAATAGCCAGTATTCTAGGGCTTCAAAAGTCCCTCAGCAAGTACAGAATAGAGAAAAACTACACCCACCCCCAAGTTATAAGTGACATCCTCCATTTCCTCTCTTCCTTTTCTCCAAAAGCATCTTTTTAGGAGGTAGGCTCCCAGGATACTTAGAAAACACAACAGCAAACATGCACCAGGTTCATACCCCCCCCTTTGTTTGAGGGCTAACTTCAAAAGATGTTGGCAAAAAGACTGCCCACAGGGTAAACATGTAAGAGGACAGGAATTCATATCTTCTGGTGTGAGGCAAAAAAGAATGCATCTAATCTATGTGGAACCACAGATCAGGTAGTTACTAAATTTAACAACTGCCTCTGCACCAGTGTCAAACAATAGCTACCAATACAAAAGTAAAATAAATAGGAAATTGCATACGTTGTACTTAATCTGTCCTCAGGAATACAATTTGACTGACTACACATGCAGCAAGAAAGATATGAAGACTGTGCCAGGGATGGCGGGAGTAAGCAATGTTTTTTCTAAAATTTTTTTTTTTTTTTTTCCAACACCTTTGAGATCACTTAAGACATTGGCAAACATACAGTTATATAAAAGAAAACCCCTGATTAACATGTTCCCAGTTACAAACATTACACATCACATATCCTTTTGTACAACTATCAAACTGCTCAATTCCTGCCTTCCCTTAAACCTCATTCCTCCTCCAAAACATTTTGCATGTATTCCTACAATTTGAACTTCTATGTAACTCGCTCCTACCCTTTTTCCAAGGCTGCACTTCCAAGTTCACTTATCCCTGTTACAATACTACATTATTCAAATAGTTTGTTTAGACTGACATTTTCTAGTAATCTCTTTCTTGGCAGCCACCATATTTAAACTTAACAAGGGGCCTATGTCTAAGCAATTCAGATTCTGTACCCAGCTGAAAAAAATAATTTCTTTACTTACACCCATTTGCTCACCTAGTATTTCTGACAGTACTCTTCAGAGAATTTTTAAATACTACCAAGTCATTATGCTCACAAAACATGTTCCATTACCTCTTTGCCATCACACTTCCAAAATGTGTCATCTACCCAAGGAAACAATGAGCGTCTGCTTGGGGTATAAAAATCCCTGTCCAAACTATTATAAGCAAAAATCTGCTAGACTTTGCTGCATATTTGGTTGCCAAACATCTATCCTCCCATTGTATTAGCAATACACAAGGAAACAATCACTTTCCAATCTTTCTAACCTCATCTGATTCTTGTAGTAACCACGCACATTTTCTACATTCAACTAAAAACTTACTACAGCAGGTTTTGCACCTAGGCTCCCCCTATTCTCTTCCCTTTGCTTACGCTCTTGATATCCATCTTGTTAGGGAAGGCAATCTATTAGCTTGCAGTTCAAACGTCGTCTTGGTCTCTTCCCACACTATTGCTTCTCTCTCATTTACTCAATACCTTGGTTCCTTTACCAGTTTTCTCCAATAAATTCCAGCCCCCTATGGCCTATTCGCTGCACCCCTAATTGCAGTCATCCCCTACTGGCAGGATCTCCTTTCTCCATTCTTGTGTTGGCTTAGTTCTTAGAATACTTAGCTACTTTATGAACATTTTCCATGTCTGTTATTCTACTTAAGGATCTGCATCCCAAATCCCACAATCTCCTTATTTCCTGACCCCCCCCATTTAATTATCCACTTCTACTTTCTGCTTATGTTATGTATATGAGCCTTAACTGTGTAGTGCAGCTTTAAAATACCTTCAAATCAAGTAATCCTAAAACACCTTGTTGCACTAGATCAACTTATCCCACTTGACCCTTGCCCTCTTACCCTCCCAGATAAATAACTTGAACTTTTAATTGTCCACATCATCCCCTCTGGCTGATGAAATACGCCTGATCTACATATTTTATCTACACACACACTGAAGAGACTAACATTTTTCACTGCTTGCATCTTATCCATAAACAAGAACTTAGATTCTCATTTTTTGTATCATCTTTTTGGTCTCTTCCCACATATCCTTAGCTGCTATAACAATTTTAATACATACTCTTCAACACTTCATTTTATCGTGCCCCCATATATATTGATACTGCAGAACCAATTCATGGTGTGGGTACATAGTTTTACATATACAACTTTTGTTTTATTCTTCATTAAAATTTTAAAGGCCAAAGACATGAAGCAGTCTCAGAATGTTCCACAGCACAGAGATGTCCCTTTCTGGCTTTATCAGGAACAAAATATAGTCTGCAAATAAAGCCATCTGTTCGCGATTACCATACCAATCATATCCTTGAAATTCTGAGTTTATTTTCTTTGTCAATGGCTAAATATAAAGCATATAAAAAGATAAAAGGACAACCCTCCCTGGTTCCTCTGTTCAGAGAACTTGTCAGAGGAACCCTCCCATTTAAATGTTTGCCTCTTATCCCTTATATATCCTCCTAATTACTGTATCAGGGAATGCAGATGCTTCCACTGCCCTACTCAAAACCTCAGCTTACTCTGTCAAATGCTCTTCTCCATCAAAACTCACCAACGGCAGCAGTATTTTCTTACATGTTGGTTCCATCAGGTTCATTTTTTTTTATTAATGTCCAATGTTTGCCTCCCCTCCACAAAACCCCACTGATCTATCTCAATTTTAGCAACACCCTTGCCATTCTTTTAGCCATTACACTTCATAATTACCATTTAAAACTGAACTGGGCCTATATGAAGCTGGATCTGATTTTTTTTTCCCAGTCCTTGGGTATTACAGCCACCACAGCTTTTCTCCAGGATGTTGGTACTTTCCTTCCTTTTAAAATACTGTTAAAACATTTTAAAATACTGTTAAAACATTACAGAACTTTAACCCCCTTCTTCCCTCCTAGCTTCCAAACTTCCACAGCAATTCCATCTATTCCTGGAAACTTTCCTGTAGATTAATTATACTATACCATTTTATCCCATCCTCTTCTCAACTACAAAATTGTTGACACGTTTTTACATCCAAACCTGGTATACTTAAGTCTTCCATAAGCATTTCCATTTGTGTACTCTGATTTCCACATTTCTCTACTTTATATAAATGTTCATAAAATTTCCAAAACACCTCCAATAGCGCCACAAGATCAATAGTTATTTTTCTTGTATATAGGTTACCCTAAGTTTGGCAGCAACCCTTTCTACTTTATTGCCCAAGTCTTTGTGCTAAAGAAGTTTTTGTGCTCAACTGCAATTTTTCTAAACTCTTGCATACTATCCAGATATTCCACTATTATCTTTAGGACTCTGCAGTTGTGCCTACTCTTGTTCTCAAGATTCCCCTTATTCTGCAATACTTTAACCTTTGTCAGTTCCTTTAAATAATTACTTAACCACATTTATACTTCTAGCCTATTTTTAAACTCCTTTCATTTCATCTCTCACTAGAAATGTCTTCAGAATATATAGCTATCTTCTCTGACTCTTGATTAACGTTTACTGCCCATTCCTTAAATTCCTCTCTTTTTAAAAGGTAGGTGGGGAAGCCCCAGTGTCATATTGTTACTTTTTTACCCTGCATTTTTATCTTAGCTGTTAATGGCACTTTACATGAAATAGCTGTGTGTGTGGAAGCTTTCAATTCAATGTACATGATACTCTTTTTCAAAAAAAAATGTACATGATACTCAAATATATTTCCTGTGTAGTCTAGCTCAGTTATTGTACCTTGGGGATATGAAAATTCTCTGAGTTGCTACTACTGAATTCATGTCCATCATAAAACATTTTCATAAGTTTCTTCAAAAATCTACCCTTTTATGTTTTCCTTTCTAGGTCTCCCGCATACATACTCACTGTTCCAAATCAAAGTTGCAGCCTCCATGTATAGCTAATGTTCTCAGCTGAAAGTGGATTTCTTCTCCCAAAAATTTCTTAAGCTCCTTAATAGCAGTTTTAGGTGGAACATAAATACAAGCCAGCACAATCCTCCTCCACCCTTGCCAATAGTCCCTTACCACCACAATTCTACCATTTTCCGCCACTCTTCTATCACTATTGCAGCTCCTCTAGCAACTAGCATAAGCACTCCCAGTTTCCTTTGTCTCTGACATTCTGCAGAATATCCATCTTGGAAATTTTTTCTTATTAACTTCACATGCTCAATTATTTCCATAAATCACCAAATATATATATATATATATATATATATATATATATATATATATATATATATACACACACACAACCTTTTTTAAACTTTTTCCAGCTTTTGTGTTACATGCACCCACTGTTTGTCAGGGTCATCCTTTATACAGTTGCTTTTAGTCATTTCCATTTGAAAGTATTTCACATTTTACAATACTTTGTTTCAATGAAAACTCAAACAAAAAAAATGCCTCTAGAATAACCCCCACAACCTATTAAAATATATACATAAAATTATGTACACCTTCAAATAATGATGTTTAACCCTTCTGAAAGGAACTGTCCCAAATTGACAGCTGCCCGAACAAGCATCAACTAACTTAAAAATGCAGTTACCCATACAGAGAAACATGTCGCAGCCTGTGCTCCTACTTAAACTAATTACAGTCTATTCTTGTCTTATTTTTATTCCCCTCCCAGATGTGAACAGCTTGTATGCTTTCAGAAAACGTTCAGCCTTGCAAAAGTGCTCTGGCTTTTATTACCTGCTCCAGCTTGCCTCTGTGGAAACAAAATGTAATGCTGCCCTCTAGTTGCAGACTTCTACACTCACACTGAATATTATTTGTCAAGGGAAGACGTTTCAATACGTTCATAGGTTGGTACTAGGCTATCGGCTCTAGGGCCTATGCAAGCCTAGCCATAACAATTCCCTGGATATTACTTCCCACAATATTTACTTCTCTGGGCCCCTGTCTAGCAGGGTGACTGACATGATCCCTGGGGTGAATTTCCTGCCATACAATCAAGGTTCCTTTTGAAGAGGGCCAATGAGGCGCTCTGCTTGACATGTACGGGCAGTCTATTCCAGAATATGGGGAGTTTCTGGGTCAGGAACCTATCCCTCCAGCATGTTTTGTTCACTGTAATAATGTTTAGATCCCTGAAGCGTGTGGCTCTGAGGGATTGGGATTTCTTTATGTGGAGCATGTCCGACAGCTCAGCGTTTGACATGGCCTTGTACGTTAAGCAGAGATCGCCTCTGAGTAAACTATATGCCACAGAGTATAGCTGGAGTTATTTTAGACAGTCAGCATATGACATCTGCTTTAGGCCTGTGATTCTTTTAGTGAGGTATTTCTGTGGCTTTTCCAGCTGTTGCAGATGTCTTGAGGTACATACCAAACGGGGCATTATACTCTATGAGTCTAATGAGGGATGAGTACAGTGGGACAATGACCTTTTTTCTGAATGAAAGGCCCTTAGTGATGAGGTGTGCCACATAGGATTTCCTGACTGTTGTGGCGATGTGGTTATCGAAAGCGAGACCACTGTCCACTTGTGTCCCTAAGTCTCTCATCACACTTTCAATGTTTAGTGTCCTGCCACCTATGTGGTAATTCATGGGTGCATGTTTTTTTCCCAAAGGGGATAGCTATATATTTCTTGGCATTAAGCTTGTGCCCATGGCTCTGGCACCAGGCATCTGTTTCTGTAAAGCCCTTTTGTAGAATATCCACATCATTTGGGGATTCAATAATGGCTCCCAGTTTGCAATCATCTGCAAACTTTGTTAGCCAGAGTCCCTTAGTGTTGGCCTGTACTTGAGAAGTAGATGCCAAACAAGAGTGGTCTCAGGACTGAACCCTGAGGTACTCCACTTGTCTGGAGCTGGATTTGGAGTCTGCTACTTTTACAGTCTGGGTTCTGTCAGTAAGCCAGTTGGCAACCCATCGAGTGACGTAGGGATTTATTCCCAGCTTAGTAAGTTTATCTAGGATTCCAGAGTGGGGGATGGTGTTGAAGGCCTTGGCGAAGTCCAGATAGGCTGTGTGGACCGCCTTATCCTCATCCACAGCTCTGGAGACAGATTCAAAGTCGTCAATCAGATTCAGGAGGGAAGATCGGCCCAGCAGATCCAGCAGTCTTATTTACATGCTTACACAAAAGAAAAAAAGTTATTTTCCTCTTAGGGTCCGCTGAAAAATCAATGACGAAGTAGGGTGCATGCGCTTCAGTCCCCTACAAGTTTACCAAAAGTTAAATCTTTTTTCTTGGAAAACCATATTTCATGAATGACTCATGCTTACAATCTCACATTTACCCACTAATTTCAATGTTGCATTCCCTCCTTAGCTTGTACTGCATCTAATAAAGGACTCTGATCATCCAGGAAGACAATCTAAAGACAGCTGGATACAACAGCTCAAATCTCAACTACATCTTGATATTCACTGAATGCTGGGATAACTTTGCTTCTAGTCTGCCCGGTGTACAAGGAATAAAAATTTTCCACAAACACTCTACTGTCTCTAATTTGCAATACACTGCCTTCCTGCTATAGTTTTGCTAGGATCAAAATCTTTCTGCTGGCATAACTGCATCTTTACTGAATACAGGTCTTGACTGTTTTCTTCATAGCCAGAACTGGAGTATACATACGTGGCCTTTCAATTAAAGCCCATTTTTGAAATACCAGTCCAGCTACTTTTATGAGCTTTTTCATAAAAATAAAGCCAGTCTATTCCCTCCAGTTTGCCTGATAGAGCAGAAAATCTCAGGTCCGCTGCATGCGCTACTTTTTTTTTTAAATGGATGTTTTGAACAGTCTCATACTCAGCCAGCCTTTTCTTCGTTCTAACCTCTGTTTTTGCAGTTTTCCCCTGAACAGCTGTTTAAAGTTTCTTCCACTTTTCCAGCCTTTCGTTGAGTTGATGTACTCAGTGTTTAATTTTAATAAGCTTTGCGCACATTTCACATTTTCCTCTAAATTACTGGAAGCCATCTCTTGTTCCAAAGCTGGAGCATGAACATTTTTTTTGAACTACAGAACTGAAAGTTTTGAGCACTCTTGACAGAAATGTAACACTTGAAAACATTTAAAGCAATGGAACAAACATTTTTCATTTTTTATGTTAAAAAAAAATTAAAAGTCCACTTCAATCTATTTTTAACTTTTAAAAAGGCTTCCAACCATTGGAGGTGGCTGCTCTTCAGGCCATACTTACAGCATCAACATTAATATGACAATAAGTGGCGCTGTACATCACTATAAAGGCCAAGGCTATTGGAATATATTACTGAGATTAATAGTCTGGAAAAATATCTGACAGACTTACTTTAAATGATCTAGGGTACAGTAGCATGCAGTTATGTGAACAGTAAAACTTGAAACTGTAGTAAATGAATTAGTAGCTACCTCAGCAGCCTTAACACCAACGTATTTAACAAAAAGTACAGTTGTGTACACTTACCATAAATGTAAATGTTGAGTGTATTCACTGTTGCAGTCATTACATTTGGGTAATCTGCTGGCAGGTTGCCGTCAGTCGGCCTGATTAAAGTCTGGGGTCCTGCGTCAGTTGCTGTCCCTTCTTCCATGACGTCAGGTCGTCAAGGGTATAAAACATGCAGCTGACGCCATTACATCAGTTTTTCTTCTCCCAGATGTCAGTTGCCCCCCAAATGGGGATATGATATATATATATATATATATATATATACACATATAT
The DNA here is from genome assembly GCF_019279795.1 of Protopterus annectens. NCBI lineage: Eukaryota > Metazoa > Chordata > Ceratodontiformes > Protopteridae > Protopterus > Protopterus annectens. Next base: position 1,968,468,127 of record NC_056728.1, read on the forward strand.
ATATATATATATATAAATATATATATATAATTAAACACAAAAATATACCCCCAAACAAAAGCAATACACCAAAAAGGCTTTTAAGCATAGTAAATATGAAAGTAGAGGTATAGTAACAAAAAACAAGAGGCTGGATGGAAGGTAACCAGGACTGCAACAGTGAATTCACTCGAACATTTACATTTATGGTAAGGGTACACAACTGTACTATGTTCTTCGTGTTTCACTGTTGCAGTCATTACATTTGGGTAGATTCCCAAAGTTATGGTTGGGAGGACGGACTTGTACAGCATTAAGACCAGCTATAAGGCTCTGCAAAACAGCAGTGGCAAAGCCAGCTCTGGATTTAGAGAAAAGTGGTAAGTGATGATGCTTAGTGAAAGTATGAACTGAACTCCAGGTAGCAGCTTCTAGAATATCCCTGGTAGGAACACCTCTGAGAAAGGCTGTAGAAGTAGATGCGGCCCTGGTGTAATGAGATCTGATCCCCTTGGGGATAGGTTTTCCATGGTGCTTATAGCAGAAATGAATACAACGGCTTATCCATTTAGAAATAGTTTGTTTTGAAATAGCCTTCCCCTCTGCCCCTGCAGCAAATGCTACCAGCAGTTCAGATTTTCTTCGAGATTTAGTCCTGTCCAAGTAGAATCTAAGTTGTTTGTGTACATCCAATGAATGCAGAATCCGCTCCCCCTTGCTCTGTGGAATGGGAAAGAAAGTTGGCAAATGAATGGACTGATTACGAGCCACACTGGATACCACTTTGTGCATGAAGGATGGATTGGTCCTAAGTAACACCCTGTCCGCTTGAAAGATGATTAAAGGCTCCACTGCCATAAGGGCCTGTAATTCAGATATCCTTCTAGCTGAAGTGATTGCTAAAAGGAAGGCTGTTTTCCAGAAAAGAAGTTTTAAGTCTGCAGTACCAACTGGCTCGAAAGGAGGTAGAGTGAGTTCTCCAATACAAAGTTAAGGTCCCATGCAGGGGTTGGAGCTCACCTGGGTGGTCTCAAGTTTTTGGCCCCTCTGAGATGCTACTTTAGCAGAGGATGAGAGAGGGGGGGGGGGTTATGTTGTAATGAGCAGAAATGGCTGAGGCATGGATTTTTATGGAAGGAAAAGGCAGGCCCTTGTGAAGCATCTCAGTCAAGTATTGCAAAATCTGAGGCAAATTGGGTGCTGCTGTGCTCTTACCTTGAGACTGATTCCAGGCACAGAATCTTTTCAATTTGTCAGCATACGATTTTCTAGTACTAGGTCTTCTCGCCTCCAAAACGACATCCACAGGTTTGCTGAGGGATGCTAAGGGGGAATTTAAATGATTAGCCAAGCTGCAAGATTCTATGTTTGGAGCCGAGGGTGCAGAATTTGGTTCTCCTGTTGAGACAGTAAGAAAGGTGTCTGAGGCAGGTGCCATGGAGAAATTTGTGACAGAGCTAGGCCAGTCTGGAGCAATCAAAATAATTTTTGGTTTGTTCTGTTTCACTTTTAGTAGAACTTTGGAGAGCACGGGCAGAGGGGTAAAGGCATAGACTGATAGGTTTTTCCAGCTGAAGGACAGAGGATCCACTTTCCAGGCTTTTTTGTAAGGAGTCCTTGTGCAAAATTTGTCCAAATGGTAAGTTCTGGGGTGAGGCAAAAAGATCCATGTCTGGGCTCCCCCATTTCAGTGTCAACAAGTTGAAAATAAGAAGTTATGTACCTACCATAACGTTCCATGTTAGTTGTCTTCTTCTCGCCTTCTTTCTTGCTGGATGGGTTCGGAGCCGATCCTCGGCTCCGACTCGGCCAATACTAAAGCTCGAGAGCCAATTCCACCGGCTCGAGGCTCCCCTATATCCCACAATGCTAGGCGGTAACTACTCAGATCTCGTTTGATAGCTATACCAAGCAATCCTAGTCTCCATAGAATGGAGTAGGGAAACCCACCTCAAAACAATCTGCGTAAAAAGTATCGCAGACCTCAGAAAGGATAAAAGAGGTGGAAGAACGTGTGGGAATGACGACTTCCAGAGGAAGAACACAAACTGAATTCCTGTCGGTCTGTCCAGGCTTGGGGGAAGGAGGGTGGGACTCGAGAAAGAAGGCGAGAAGACGACAACTAACATGGAACGTTATGGTAGGTACATAACTTCTTAATGTTAAGTTGTCAATCTCGCCTTCATTCTTGCTGGATGGGACTGCGTCCCTAGCACCTTATCCCGGGTGGTCTATCGGAACAGACTCTTGAGAACAGTGGAACCAAAATTGGCACGGCTTCTGGAAACCATGTCCAATTTGTAATGTGAAATGAATGTATGAGGAGAAGCCCAGGTGGCTGCTGCACAAATGGAATCTATTGGCAGCCTATCCTGAAAAGCTACGGATGTAGCTAATGCCCTAGTTGAACGAGCTCTAGGTCTTGAGGGTAGTTTTTGATGTCTGATCTCATAGATGAAGGTAATTGTACAGGTGAGCCATCTAGAGAGGGATACTTTAGTAACTGGAAGGCCCAATTTCCCTTCCGCATATGACAGAAACAATTGATTAGATTTCCTGAATTGTTTAGTCCTGTCTAAGTAATATCTAAGTTGGCGATGAACATCCAAAAAAATGTAGCTTTTGTTCCAACCTGTTTGAATAGTTAGGGAAAAAGACGGGGAGATCAATAATTTAGTTTAGGTTTATTTGAGAGGAAACTTTAGGCAAAAAGGATGGATTAGTACGGAGGGACACCCTGTCTTTGTGAAACACTAAGTAAGGACGACGACTGCACAGAGCATGGAGTTCAGATACCCTTCTCGCTGAAGTTACAGCTACCAGAAAAAGTGTCTTCCAAGAAAGCAACTTCAGAGAACATGAAGCCGCCGGTTCGAAGGGGGGAAGGATTAAAGATGCCAGAACCAAGTTCAAATCCCACTGAGGCGGGGGATCTTTGATTGGAGGTTTGAGAAGAAATACGCCCCTTAAAAAGGCTTTACAGAGTTTGTGAGCCATGATGCTAGACTCCGAGACACCAACATGAAAATTAGATATGGCAGCCAATTGAACTCTAATGGTAGATGCAGATGATCCTAAATGAAAGAGTTCTGCTAGAAAATCTAGAATAGACTGGATAGGTGCTGTAAAGGGATCTATGTTTTTTGATGTTGCCCAAAAGGAGAAGCGTTTCCATTTGCTGCTATAAATCTTCCGGGTAGAAGATTTATGAGAGGCTATCAAGATATCTCGGACCGAGCGAGATATTGAGGGAAGCCTGGCTAAGCTTGGAATCGGAGAAACCACGCTGTGAGGTTTAGAGAGGGCAGAGATTGGTGCAGCTGACCCGATTGGTAGGTTATCAGATCTGGTACTGGGTCCAGATGCCAAGGCCGCTCCAAAAGGTAACAATGAAGAAAGGGAAACCATATCTGTCGAGGCCAGTAAGGGGCAATGAGGATCATTGTCACTCTCAAGGCGATGGCTTTCTGAATTAGTTGAGATATCAGTGGAAAGGGGGGAAAAGGCATATAGAAGTCCCCGGGGCCAATCGTGGACTAGAGCGTCTCTGGTGGGATGGCCTGGTAACGGGAAGAGAGTGAAGAAGTTATGACACTTGCTGTTTTGGGGAGTAGCAAAAAGATCGCAGCAAGGCTGGCCCCATTTTAGGAATACTTCTTCTAGAACTGATTTCTTTAGAGACCACTCATGGGGCATGAGAATTGCTCTGCTCAATTTGTCTGCAATAACGTTGGATTTCCTGGGAATGTGTGTGTTGCTATCAGAAAACGCTGAGAAGAGATCGCCCATTGCCAAAGTCTGAGTGCCTCTCGACATAAAGGGTATGATCTGGTTCCGCCTTGTTTGTTGATGTACCACACTACGGACATGTTGTCCGTTTGAATTGCAACAGTCCCAGTGGGAAGAGAGTCGTGAAGGGCTTGCAATGCTAAAAGCACTGCTCTCATCTCTAAGACGTTTATGTGCAAGTGGCACTCGAAAGGTTGCCACGTGCCCTGGACTGTCCTGCCCTGATAATGCCCCCCCACCTGATCAGGGAGGCGTCTGTTGTCAACGTGGCGACTGGGGGGGGGGGAGTGAAGGGTCTTCCTCGGAGAAGTTGAGGTGATGTGATCCACCAAGACAGTTGATTCTTGCATGATTGAGTTATCAATATGGTATGGGACATCGGGAACTGTTGAAAGGACCATTGAGTAAACAGCATCCATTGGAGGATCCTCATGTGAAAGCGAGCTAAGGGGAGAAGGGGAATAGCTGCTGCCATGAGTCCTAGTACCTTCAAAACTAGTCTGGCTTTGACTTTGTTGCATTGTAAGAGAAGGGAAACTTGGTTCCGAATGTGACACACTCTGCTCTGAGTCTGGCTGAAAGATTGAGTGTGTCTAAGGTGGCGCCTATAAAGGTAATAGATTGAAAAGGCGACAAGGCAGATTTTTCGAAATTTATTGAAATGCCTAGAGCTTGGCAAGATTGGATGGTGAAGTCCCTGGATAGAAGAAGCTGATGTCTGGGGTGGCGGTAAGGAGCCAGTCGTCCAAATATGGAAACACCTGGAATCCTTGACGTCTCAAGTGAGCCGCGACCACTGCCATGCATTTGGTGAACACACGGGGGGCTGTAGTGAGACCAAAGGGCAGGGCCCTGAACTGGTAGTGACTGGCTCCCAGCCTGAAGCGGAGGGATCTCCTGGAGCGTCTGTTCATTTTGATGTGGTAGTACGCGTCCTGAAGATCTATCGAGCACATCCAATTGTCCTGACCCCAGAAGGATAGAATGGACTGTAGCGTGACCATCCGGAATTTTGTTTTCCTGACATACTTGTTTAAGTAGCTGAGATCCAGTATGGGTCTCCAGTCCCCTGTTTTCTTTGGTACCAAAAAGAATTTGGAGTAAATTCCGGATCCTTGCTGGTCTGCCGGGACTGATTGGATAGCTCTTTTTGATAGCAGCTTTGAAATTTCTAATGCTGCTTGTTCCCTTAGACCGGGTGGAACATCTGGAAGGGATCTTTTGGGTTGGGTTGGGATGTGAATAAAGGGAATTTTGTAACCCTCGGATATGATCGACTGTACCCATTTGTCTTGAGTAAGGGAAAGCCAGGCTTTTGGGTACAGGGATAACCTTCCCCCGACTGCCTCCGAAGGTGGACAGCCGGGCAGCCCCTCAGGGATGCTGAAAGGGTTTGTCAGAGAACATTTCTCTGCTACCCTGGTTTTATGGACCTCCTCTGCCTCTAGGGCGCGTCTATTATTATTCCCCCTCTGCCTCTAGAGGGAATCGGCCTTGTGCGTCAGATGAGACTCCCTGGGATTGTTTGCGGAACCACATCTTTCCTTCTCTTTGACCTTTGGGATAGGGTCTAGAAGGGGTAGAAAAACGGACTCCTACAGCAGAGAGAGTCTTACCTTCTACCTCGCACCTGGTCAATGTATCCTTCACCTGTGGACCAAACAAGGATGATCCATCAAAGGGAGAATTGGTGAAGGACACCTTGAAAGGGTCCGCAAAGTTGCATATCCGCATCCAGGCGTGACGTCGTAAGGAAACACCTGTGCCTGCGGCTCTACTCGCCCCATCTGCTGCATATGAGACCAGCAGCATGGAGGAGTAAACGATGGAATTCAGGGTTGCCAACTGGGAGTTCATTGTGTCTTTGAACCCCTCAGCTGTAGGATCCTTTATCAGTTCACCCATATCCTTGAGTAAATCTCTCTGGAGACGAGTGAAATTGCATAAGTAGTTCAGCGACCGCATTGAAAAGGTCGCTGATGAGAACATCCGCTTGCTGTACCTGTCCATGGTCCTAGATTCCTTATTAGGAGGATGGACAGGAACCGAAGGATCAGCTAACTCCTTCTTAGTGGCCGCAGCCACCACCATGGCATCAATAGGGACACCTTTGGATAAAAAATCTTTATCTCTGGGGGCAGTAATAAATTTAGATGGTCTCCTCGGGGTGGGTTCCACTGAGTCAGAAGCCGTCCAAGCCTTCCTTGCCACCACTTCCATAAGGGGGTCAAAGGGAGGGGACACCCAGGAGGTAGAAGGGCGAGAGCCAAACGCCTCAAGATACACTGACTCATCCTCTGAAGGGTTAAGGGCTGGCCAGTTCCCCCTCTGTTTCAGGATCTCAAGGATGTCAGCAAAGGAGACATCCTCAGAGGGGGATCGAGGGGAACCTTCAGTTCCTCTAAGTCAGTGTCAGAGGTGATAGACTCAGGGGAGTCAATGTGCTTCCTCTTGCACTGCCTCTTCCTTGGGGGATCTCCTGCAGGGTCAGGAGAGGCCTCGGAAGAGGAGGAAATTCCCAATGGGGAAACTTGAGGAGTTGGCTCTCTGCGGTCTAAGACAAGGGGGTGAGTAGAAATCACCGCAGGCACTGTAGATGGACGGGCTGAAGGAGCTGACTGTGGGGCAGAACCTGGTTCTAGCACGCTCCGCATGACCTCGAAGGCACCCCTGTCAGGCAAGGCCAGAGGCCCCCGCTCCGAAGAGACAAGGACCTCCCCCGGCACTAACAGGGACGGCTCCGAAGCCGATGTCGGAGCCGAACTCACCAATGCCGAAGTCCTGAGAGGGAGAGCGGGGTCGGACAAGGGTCCGATGCCACTCGCCCCCTCTGAGCCGACGAGGGAAGCCTGGCGCCGAGATCCCTCCAAGGAGGAGATCGGAGCAGACGACTGAGCCGAAATGGAAGGTATCTGATCAGACGCACCGACAGTCATGGCTCCGACAAGCCCTGGCTCCGAACTCGAGTCGGAGGAGGAATGTATTGGGGAACGGAAATAGCCACTGACTGGTGAGTCGGGCTATGCAGCATTTGGGCCAGTGCCTCGGACTTGAGAAGTCTAGTCACTACCCTTTGCAAATCATGGTCAGATAACCTGGAAGACCGTGAGGAATGAGTTTTATGGCTTCGTTCCGAAAGAAGAGGGGATCCTGGCGCCGAATGCACTGAGCCGATAGAGGGGGATCTGGACCTCTTCCTGGACTGTGGCTCCGATAAAAGTATCGGAGCCGACGGAGTTTTATCAGCCTCGGCTCCAGCCGGAGCAGAGGTAACAGTATGAGGCTTAGAAACATCGGCTCCAGCCGGAGCCGATGTCGAAGCTGACTTAGTCTTTCCAGCAGTCGACTCTGAAACCGGAGCAGACTGTTTGGAAGTTTTGGAAGGCTTCCCCGACAGACTGAGTCGGGGGGCCTTCAGGCTTTAATAAGCCCCGCAAGATCAGTTTATTCTTGCGTTCCTGCAGGACTCTAGGGCTAAACCCATGACAAACAGCACAAGAGTCCTGCAGGTGCAAAGGCCCCAGGCAATACACACAAGAAGTGTGACCGTCTGTCAGACATTTTCTGACAGCACGAGTCACACTTCTTGAAGCCTGAGACCTTGTCTTTTGACATTGTAAAAAGGAGTGCCTGACAACACAAACACACTACAGACACACCCTTTACAGAAAAAATTATTAAATTAAATTATTAAAGCAAGCCACAAACACACACACACAAGCCCTTAACAGAAAAGAACTAGTTTAGTCACTAATGGACTGGGGGAAGGGTAGGGGCCAAAGGCCTACAAGACAAGGGAAGAAAGGGAAAAAAAGACTTTACAAACAGGGGTCGATTTATCTAAATATTTAATTAAACTAAAAAGTTATGGTATCACAACAAAAAAGGGGGTTTAAGAAGTACCTAATAAGGTAAAAGTCTAACTCACCTGCCTGAGCCGGTAGAAAAGCACCTAGTCAGCTACAGCGGCAAACGAGATCTGAGTAGTTACTGCCTAGCATTGTGGGATACAGGGGAGCCTCGAACCGGTGGAATTAGCTCTCGAGCTTTACTATTGGCTGAGTCGGAGCCAAGGATTGGCTCCGAACCCATCCAGCAAGAATGAAGGCGAGATTGACAACTTAACATCTGGCAATTCAAAGCCCTGACGGCAAGAGTTGAAGAGGTATATACCTTCTTACCCAATCTGTCTAAAGCTCTAGAATCCCTGTCTGAAGGGGTAGGGTTTTTGGCTGTAATAGCCTTAATGCCTTTAGGTCCCTGGGAAATGGTCTCTGGATCCACAGTAGGATTCTTAGAGAAATTTGTGAGAATCAGGTACTCTGTAGTACCAGTCAGATTTCTTGGAGCTGGTGGTAAGGTGTCAGGAGTAAGACTGGACTCCAAGAAGACAATGTCTACAATATCCAGGACAGGGGGTACAGCTAGAGGCCTGTGCTAAGCCAAATCTAAAAATTCCCAGTCTTTTTGGACTGACAGTCCTGGCATTCCCAACGGAAATGCTCTCAAGGTATGCAAGGTTTCACCAAAAGAGAAATCTTTTGGAGGGGAGGCAGGGGAAATGGATTCCTCTGCATATGAATCCTCAGACAGATAAAGGTATGTCCTGGTAATCAGAAGGGTCACAGTCATCAGACTCCTGGTCTGTAGGAAATTCAATTCTTTATCTTTTGGCAGGGGAAGGCTGGCTTCTCCTAATTAAGAGTAATAAGGTCTTCAGCCATTCTAAGCATTTGTTTTTGTGGCATGGGAGGATGAGCATGCACTTTGGACGTCTGTTGTCTAAGCGTAGTGCGAACTCTGGGCCTGAGAAACCCGGTAGTTTTAGTAGGAAGTGAAGTTGTCGGTTTTATATGAATATCAGTAGGTCGGAATACACCCTCAGAAACCGGTGCCTGCACAGCGGCTCTGGACCCATCCAACACAGACACATCCGCAAAAGCATCTCGCGGCATACCGGACTCCGAATGGGTCTCAGCAGAGGCCTGCGAATCTGCAGAAGCGGGCATCAGGGGCTGCAAAAGCACCTCACAGAGTACCGGCGGACTGGCGACAAGCTTAACGGAAGCGTCGGCAGTTTTTGACATATGCGGTCTCTCGGTCTGTGCTTTTTCGGAAGGTCGGTAGTCGGATGGCTTACTGAAGCCATTTTGGAATACGGAGAATGAGAGAGAAAGAATTTAGCTACAAAAATAGCCCAACAAATGGTTCGGGCGTTAAACAAGGCACAAAACCGACCGCTAGGGACGTCGTGGTCTGGGCTTAAACAGGTGACGCAGTAAGAATAAAAATCTCTGAGGTATTTGCTTCCACAGGCAAGACTGCTGTTAATTTTTTCTGACATCTGTTAGAGCAAGAAAAAAGAATCCCCAGTGGGGTACTTAGCTTTAGTAGACTTTAGGTCTGAAACGTGAAAAAAATGAAAATTTCAGGTAGCGGCCGACCGGCACTTGCAAACTGCTTCTACTTCGGGTTCCTTCTCTGCAAAAGAGACTGATGTAATGGCGTCGGCTGCATGTTTTATACCCCTGACTACCTGACGTCATGGAAGAGGGCAAGCGACAGCATCAGACGTAGAAATTACAAGAATTGGTATTCGGGCCGACTAAGGGCTACCTGCAGGCAGATAACCCAAGTGTGATGACTGAACAGTGAAACACCAAGAACATCTGACAATTTAGTGCCCTGATAGCAAGAGTAGCTAAGGTGTACACTCTTTTACCCCATCTGTCTAGTGCTCAGGAATCCCTATTTGAGGGGGTGGGATTCTTAGCAGAGGTTGCTTTAATTTTTTTAGGCCCTTTAGAAACCTCTGGGTCAGCAGTAGGAATTTTAAAAAGAAATTTGAGAGAGTCAGGGACTCTGTAGTACCTGTCTGGTCTTCTGGGTGCAGGAGGGAGGGTGTCACGAGTCGAGCTGGACTCCAGGAAAACATCCTCCACAACATCCAGGACTGGGGGGGGGGGGTGGCCAAGGGTCTGCACTGTGGAAGATCTAAGACTTCCCAGAGTCTCTTTTTAGACTGAGGGTAGCCCTGACTCTCCCATTGGAAATGCTCCCTTAAGGTATGAAAGGTTTCCCCAAAGGAAAAATCCTCTGGGGGAGAGGCTGAAGGGATGGAATCCTCTGCATCAGAATCCTCATAAGTAGAGAGGGGGTTGCAAGTTTTCATATTCAGATGCAGAGTCATCAGACTCTTGTTCAGACAAACTACAGGGGACAGATCTCTTCCTTTTGGAAGGGGTAGCTTGACTTCCCCTGATGAGCATGATTAGGTCTTCTGCCATTTTAAGCATCTGAGACGGAGGCAAGGAAGCAGGTGTCTGAGATTGGGTCGGTTTCTTGGGTGCGGTTCATACCCTGGGCCCAAGAAACTGCCGTTTTAGAAAGAACAGTAGTCATGAAAGAAGTCTGTTTGCATCGAGAATCCATAGTACGAAGGACTTCCTCGGAAGCCGGTGCCTGCTCAGCGGCTCCGGACCCATCCAAGGTAGAGATGACAGCAGGATGCTTAGATGAAGTGTTTTGCGGCGTGGCCTGCGAATCCACAGAAGTGGGCATCAGGGGCTGCAAAAGTGCCTCACTGAGGACCAGAGAAAGTACAGTTTTGTACCTACCATAAATGTAGATGTTGTATACCCTGCTGCAGTCATCGCACTTGGGTAGAATCCTAAAGCTAAGGATGGGAGGTGGAGTCAAACAGGGTTAGAGGAGGCTAGAAGGCTCTGCAAAACTGCAGTGGCGAAGCCAGCTCTAGTCTTAAAGAGGTAAGTGATCGTGTTTGGTGAAGGTGTGTACTGAACTCCAAGTTGCAGCTTCCAGAATATCCTTGGTTGGCACCCCCCTGAGGAAGGCTGTAGATGTAGCTGCTGCCCTGGTAGAGTGGGGCCTTATGCTAGCAGGAACTGGTTTTCCATGGTGGGTGTAGCAAAAACATATGCAATGTCCTATCCATTTGGAAATGGTCTGTTTTGAGATAGCCTTTCCTTGTGATGCTGAAGCATAGGATACAAAAAGCTGGTCAGATTTTCTGAAAACCTTAGCTTTATCCAAGTAGTAACATAGCTGCCTGTGAATGTCCAAGGAATGCAGGAGTCTTTCTCCTTTGTTTTGTGGATTTGGAAAGAAGGTGGGTAAATGGATGGTTTGATTTAGAGCCACACTGATACCACCTTAGGCATAAAGGAGGGGTCAGTTCGTAGAGAAACTCTGTCTTGATGAAAAATGAGGAAAGGCTCTACTGCCGTTAGTGCCTGAAGCTCTGAGACTCTTCTGGCTGAAGTAATTGCTAGGAGCAGGGCAGTTTTCCATGATATAAAACTAAGTCAGCTGAGAAAGCTGGTTCAAAAGGAGGTAGCGTAAGTTTTTCCAGAACAAAACTGAGGTCCCAAGTTGGTGTTGGTGCTCTCCTGGGAGGCCTGTTTTTGGCCCCTCTGAGAAACTGCCTTAGAAGTGGATGTGAAAATAAGGGAGGATCCGTGTTGTAGTGAGCTGAAATAGCGGAGGCGTGGATTTTAATAGCTGAAAAAGAAAGCCCTTTGTGTAACATCTCAGTTAAATATTGTAGAATCTGAGGTATGTCCGGCTGAAGGGTATTTTGGGCTTTAGCTTGGTTCCAGGCACAAAACCTTTTCCATTTGTCTGAGTAGGCTTTCCTGGTGCTGGGCCTCATGGCTTCCAGAACAACATCCATAACAGCTTGTGAAAGAGGAGCTGGCTGGTTGCTTAGGTGATTTGCCATGCAACCAAATTTAAGGTTGAGCTGGCTGTGTAGAATCTGACCGTCTTGCTGTGTGAGCAGATGAGTAATTTGTGGTAAAATCCATGGTGGGCCCTGGGTCATATTCCTTAATAGTGGGTACCAGTGCTGGCGTGGCCAGTCTGGGGCAATGAGTATCATTCGGGGTCTCTCCATCCTTTCAGCAGCACCTTTGTGAGAAGGGGCAATGGAGGGAAGGCATATACTGTCAGCATTTTCCAACTGAATGAGTGCGTCCACTTTCCAAGCTTGATGGTGAAATGTCCTTGTATAAAATTTTGTTAGCTGATAGACCTGTTTGCCAGCCCCCAAAACTATGTCTGGGTGCCCCCCATTTTTGAGTTATCATTGCAAATACTTGTGGATCCAGTTTCCACTCATGGGGATCCATGATGTTTCTGCTTAGGTCGTCTGCCAATGTGTTCTTTTTTCTTGGCAGGAATTGAGCTTTTAATTGAACTTGGTAAGCCAGTGCTCTGTTCCACAAGGTCATTGCTTGCCTGCATAGAGGGTAGGAGTGTGTACCCCCTTGTTTATGTACCACATTACTGTGGTGGTGTCTGCCCTTATTGTAAGCTGTCCTGGATGTAAGAGGTCCTTGAAGGCTGTCGGAGCATTCTGTACAGCTATCATTTCTTTTTGATTGATGTGCAGATTCCTTTAATCTGCAGACCATATGCCTTGAATGCACTGTCCTGCCATGTGTGCCCCCCAGGCGTAGTCCGATGCATCTGTTGTCATAGCTTGCCTGGCTGGGGGGGGGGGGGATTAAGGTGAAAGGCTGACCCTTGTTGAGGTGACATGCCTGTGACCACCATAGAAACTCCTGTTGAAGGCAGGGAATGAGAGGTATCATTGTTTCCAAGCTGTGGCTGTGAAGTCCATACGCTTTTTAGGTACCATTGTAAATTTCCTCATATGCAGTTTTGCAAATGGTAGTAGTATGCAAGATGCCATGAAGCCCAAGGCCTGCAGAATTTTTCTTGCAGGGAGTTGGGTCTTTGTTGCCATTGTTTTGAGGTATTGAGTTAGTTGTAGTTTGTCTGGCATCAGATAAGCCATCTGGGCCGTTGTATTCAAGCTGGCACCCAGGAATGTCATATTTTGTAAGGGCACTAGTTTTTATTTCTTCTCGTTTACTGTTTACCCTAGGCAACTTAGAAGGTGGTTTACAAAAGCCAGATGTTGTAAGAGAATGTCCTTGCTTTCTACTTGGATGAGGCAGACGTCCAGGTATGGGTATATTTGAATTCCTCTGTCTGCAGTATGCAATTACTGGTGCCAGGCATTTTGTGAAGACCCTAGGCGCAGTAGATAAGCCAAAGGGCAGTGCAGATAATTGGTAATGGGTTGAACCTGCAATGAAACGGAGGTATCTTCTGCAATTTTGTCCGATAGGGACATGCAGGTATGCCTCCTTGAGGTCTAATGTTACTAGACAAGCTTTCTTGCCCAACATGGGAAGAAGCTGCTGTAGTGTTAGCATCCTGAATTTGGGAACTTGCAAGAAGGTGTTTAAAATTTAAAGGACCAGAATGGGTCTCCAAGCATTGCCCTTTCTGGGGACTAGAAAGAGCCTTGAGTAAAATCCTTGGCCTTGCTCCTGTGTAGGTACCAGCTAAATGGCTCTCATGTCCATGAGAGCTGTAACTCGTTTTTGCGCCTCTGCCCATTGATTTTGCGGCAGGTTTGGCATTCCTTTTATCCTTGGCAAGGTGTGGAAATGGAATCTGTATCCTTGTAAGATAATGTCTAGGACCCATTTGTCCTTTGTGATGATGCGCCAGTTGTCTCCAAAAAGTGCTAATTTTCCTCCCAAGGGAGCTGCCAAGAGAGTTTTGCTTGGCATTTTGAGGTTTAAGTCATTGTGTTTGCCTTCTAGTAGTTTGGGACCTGTCTTCTCCTCCCTTCTGTGTTGGTGCCCCATTGTCGAGGTTTGTAAGGGATTTGTGCTTGTCCTCTGCCCCTTGGGCACCTGTATTTACCCCTCTGTGGTCTGTCAAAAGCTGGAAAGGACCAATTTTTTGTTGGCCAATTTCTGCTGAAGCGTGGGGGCTGTACCTGTAAAAAACTTTGACCGTCTGCATAGATTTTGCCTTATCCTCCATTTTCTTTAAAACCTCTTCTGCTTTAAGCCCAAACAAGACATCCTGCTGTAAGGGTGCATCTAGTAACTTTGCTTTAACATGATCAGGCAGAGTTTGTTCCTTTAACCAAGCATGCCTATGTATAACAGACCCAGTAACAGCTGCTCTACAGGAAGCTTCCAAGGAGTCAAATCCACATTGTAAAGTATATGTTTGCCCACCTGTTCAGCTGCATGCAACAGATCCTGCATTTCCTTGAATTCAGACTGTTGAGGGTGCGTGCTCATCTTTTGTTTTATTTGAGACATTGGGAATTGCTGGTATTTAAGCATGTGAAATTGACAATTTAGTGCTCTCATAGCTAGAGTAGCTGAGGTGTAAACCTTCTTCCCCCACCTATCTAGTGCTCTGGAGTCTCTTTCAGAGGGTACAGGATTTTTAGCCATAGAAGCCTTAGCCCCTTTGGGACCCTGGGAGACTGTCTCTGGATCAGCAACAGGGCTTTTGTAAAGGAATTTGTGAGAGTCAGGGACTCTATAGTGCTTGTCTGGGGCAGGAGGCAGAGAATCTGGATTAAGACTAGATTTTAAGTAAACATCATGCACAATGTCTAAAACTGGGGGGATAGCAAGTGGTCTGTGCTGGGGGAGTAAAATAAACGCTCGGAGCCTTTTCTTTGAGTCGGAGTGGTCCTGACCAGCCCGGTGGAAATGTTCCCTCATGGTATGCGTGTTTCTATCTAAAAACAAAACAAACAAAAAAAAACAAACAAACAAACAAAAAAAATAATCCTTGTTTTCCCGCCTCTCCTCGACTAATTTAGACCAGTTTACAGGCTTTGCTGTACTCTGGGCTGTGGTGTAGTTCCTGTGTTGTCCATTACCTTACTTGGATAGAAGGAAGTTTCTTTGCTCACCAGTGGGAGTGGGGAGCCTTAAGCAGCCTACCTGTCCCTGTAGGAAGTGACCACAGCACAAGAGCTGTAGTAATTGGTTGTTTTGGACCATTTCTAGCTCTTTTGAAGTTCCCCGTTTAAAATCTGCGTTTGCACGGCTTTGCGCAGTTGTGCGCATACAGTTAAACTTCATCTGGCTCCGCCAAGTCTGCTGTTCAAATTTTCCCTTAAGGAAGCTCTACTCTTAGTATAATCAGACTACTCGCTATATTATAAGCCTAGCACTTGTTCTCAAAAAGTACAGTTTTGTACCTACCATAAATGTAGATGTTCGAGGATTCCCTTGCTGCAGTCCTGACTATTGGGTATAGTCCGCGTCCCAGTCGGCCCGAATATCAGAGTATAAGGCTGACGTCGGTCATGGCGCCTTAGACTGACGTCAGTACGTCAGGGTACTAATGCGCATGACCGGCGTCATTTCCTCAGTCTTTTCTTGCCCCAGATGTCAGAAGACCCAAAAAGACAAGTCCAAAACAACCTGCACCAATAAACATGTACAATATATACAGTAATATATATACCAAAAATATAAGCATGTAAAGGCACCTACACAACCAACCTGAAACACAGAGGGGAAGGAGGGAGGTAGTGGACTGCAGCAAGGGAATCCTCGAACATCTACATTTATGGTAGGTACAAAACTGTACTATGTTCTTCGTCTTCCCTTGCTGCAGTCCTGACTATTGGGTAGAATCCCAAAGCAGAGGTAAGGGAGGCTGGCAAATTATAAAGTAGCAGGAGCTGACAACATGCCTTGTAAAACAGCTGTGGCAAAACCAGCTCTAGACTTAGAGTATATAGGCAGGAGATAATGCCTAGAGAAAGTATGCACTGAACTCCAAGTAGCTGCTTCCAGAATATCCTTAGTTGCCACCCCCCTTAGAAATGCTGTTGAAGTGGCAGTAGCCCTAGTGGAATGAGGCCTAATCCCAGCTGGAACCTCTTTGCCATGATGGGAATAACAAAATGCAATGCAAAAGCCAATCCACCTAGAAATAGTTTGTTTTGACACAGGTTTGCCCTGTGAACTTAAAGCAAAAGAAACAAGTAACTGCTGAGACTGCCTAAAATCTTTAGTCCTGCTCAAATAATAGCGAATTGCCTGTGTACATCTAAAGTGTGCAAAATCTTTTCCCCTTTATTTTGAGGATCTGCAAAAAGCATTAGGCAAATGAATAGTTTGGTTTAAAGCCACACTAGAAACCACCTTAGGCATAAAGGAAGGATTAGTGCGTAATGATACCCTGTCCTTATGGAAAACCAAAAGGGCTCTACTGCCATAAGGGCCTGCAACTCAGACACCCTTCTTGCAGAAGTAATAGCCAACAGAAAAGCCGTCTTCCATGACAAATATTTCAATTCAGCAGTAGCTGCGGCTCAAAAGGTTGTAGAGTAAGTTTTTCCAACACAAAATTGAGATCCCAAGCAGGAGTAGGAGCTCTACGTGGGGTCTTATATTCTTGCCTCTAAGAAACTGCTTGAACAAAGGATGCGAAAACAAAGGTGGGTCACAATCATAGTGAGCTGAAATTGCTGCAGCATGAATCTTTATGGAAGAGAAAGACAAACCTTTGTCCAATAACTCAGTAAGATATTGAAGAGCCACACTCAAATTAGGCTCTGAAATCTCCAAATTCTTTGCTGTACACCAAAATAAAAATCTCTTCCATTTTTCTGCGTACACTCTCCTAGTACTAGGCCTTCTAGCTTCCATAATCACATTTAAAACTTGTTGAGGAAGCTGAGACCTTCCATGATTCAACACAGAATATGCCAAGCTGTGAGATGGAGAGATTGAAGCTTGACATTGAGCAGATGACCGTCCTTCTGAGATAACAGATGAGGAATCAGAGGTAAAGGCCATGGAGGCTTCTTTACAAGACTCCTTAGAAGTGGGTACCAGTGTTGCCGAGGCCAATCTGGAGCTATCAAAATCATCCTTGGCCTGTCCTGTCTGACCTTTAGTAATACCTTTGGAAGAAGAGGTAGAGGTGGAAAAGCATAGACATGAAGGTTTTTCCAACTGAAAGACAGAGCATCCACTTTCCAAGCTGTGTGATGAAACCCCTTTGTGCAATACTTTGGCAGCTGGTGGTTTAGTGGAGAAGCGAACAGATCTATGTCTGGAGTTCCCCATGACACTGTCAATTTCTGAAATACATGAAGATCCAGTTTCCACTCGTGGGGATCCATGATTTGTCTGCTTAATACATCTGCTAGGGAGTTCTGTGCTCCTGGCAGAAACCTTGCCTGAAGAGTCAGTTGCAGGCTTAACGCAGTCTCCCATAAAATCATTGCTTGCCTGCATAGAGGATAAGAATGTGTTCCCCCTTGCTTGTTGATGTACCACATGACAGTTGTGTTGTCTGTCAGAATCAACACCTGCCCTGGAAGAAGTAACTCCTTGAACGCCATCAATGCAAACTGGACTGCTAACATCTCCTTCATGTTGATATGTAGATGCTGTAGTCTGGCAGGCCACTTGTCTTGTATCCACTTTCCATTTAGATGAGCTCCCAAGCAGTGTCCGAGGCATCTGTCGTTAAAATCTGACTGCCTCTGGCCGGGTCACAGAGAGTCCCTTGTTTAGGTGACATTCCTGAGCCCACCACAAGAATTCCTTTTGAAGGCAAGGTATTATTTGAATGACAGTGTCCAAATCTTGGCAGTGCTGTGTCCATACATTTTTGAGATACCATTGCAGCTTCCTCATATGCAGTTTGGCATTGGGAAGCACCAGAATACAAGATGCCATGAACCCTAATGCTTGAAGGACTGTCCTTGCAGTCAGCACGGACTGATGAGATAGTTGATGGAAGTAAAGTGACAGACTCTTTTGTTTGTCCGGGGTTAAAAAGGCCATCTGGGCTGCTGTATTCAGTCTCACACCCAGAAAGCACATGTCTTGAGAGGGTACTAGACTGGACTTTATTTCGTTCACAGAATACCCTAGGCATCTTAGCACTGCTATGACATATTCCAGATGCTGTAGAAGGTGTTCTTTTCCTTGAGCCAGAATCAGGCAGTCGTCCAAGTAAGGATAAATTTGAATGCCTTGAAGCCTGAAGTAAGCTATCACTGGAGCCAGAACCTTTGTGAATACTCTGGGCAGTAGATAAGCCAAAGGGCAATGCAGAGAACTGATAATGAAAATCTCCAGTTCGAAACCGCAGATACTTTCTGCAACTTAGCCTTATGGGCACATGAAGGTAAGCTTCCTTGAGATCCAAAGTTACCATCCAGTGATCCTTGCCCAGCAGAGGTAACAGTTGCTGTAACGTCAACATCTTGAACTTGGGAATGTCCAGATAAGTGTTGAGGATAGATAAATCCAAAATTGGTCTCCACGTGTTCCCCTTCTTTGGTACTAGGAACAGGCGAGAATAAAATCGAAGCCCCTTTCTGACACAGGGACTGGCTGAATAGCCCCTATCTGGAGTAACTGAGAAACTTGCTTGAGAGCCTCTTTTCTTTGTGGAGGAGGAACATCTGGCATGCCTTTGAAAGGGGCATTGTGTGGAAATAAAATCTGTACCCGTGATGAATGATATCCAGCACCCATCTGTCTTGAGTGATTAAATCCCAATTTTCTTTGAAAAGAGACAATCTTCCTCCCAAAGGAGCTGCCAGGCGAGAGTCCACTGGCAGCTGAAAAGGCAGGTCATTGGTTCTGCTTACGAAAGGACTGACCCCTGCCCTCACCAGAAGTCTGAGCAGGTGAACTGTCTGATCTAGGCCTAAACGAACCTTGAGCCCTGCCCCTACCACGTCTAGACCTACCCCTAGACTGGGAACCATAAGCAGGATATGTCCACCCCTTAGCAGGCCAATTTCTACTAAACTTCGAGGCTGCACCTGCAAAATCTTTAACAGTCTGCATAGACTTAGCTTTGTCCTCCATTTTCTTTAAAACTGCTTCCACAGGCGGTCCAAACAACACATCAGACTGTAAAGGAGCATCCAAAATCCTGGTCTTAACATGCTCAGCTAAATTCTGATCCTTCAACCATGCATGTCTGCGAAGAACAGAACTAGTAGCAGCCACCCTCGAGGAGGCCTGAACAGCATCAAAACCACACTGCAAAGAATGCTTACCCACTTGTTCAGACACATGAACCAAATCCAGCAATTCTTTACACTCAATACCTTCCGCCAAAGCATCCACCTTAGATTTCAATTGTGAAAGGAGATAATTCTGATATTTCAGCATATGAAATTGACAATTCAAAGCCCTCATGGCCAGAGTGGAAGAAGTATATACTTTCTTACCCCACCTATCCAAAGCCCTTGCCTCTTTATCAGAGGGTACAGGATTTTTAACAACAGAAGCTTTAACACCTTTAGGCCCCTGAGAAACAGTTTCTGGGTCCGCCCTGGGACTCTTAAACAAATACTTATGAGCTTGGGCACCCTATAATATCTATCAGGCTTAACAGGAGCAGGAGGCAAGGAATCAGGGTTCAGAGAAGCCTCTGCAAAAACATCCTCCACCACATTCAACACAGGAGGAATAGCTAAGGGCCTATGCTGAGGCAAACTCAAGAATTCCCTACGCCTTTTTCTGGAGTCAGAGTAATCTTGGCCTTCCCATTGAAAGTGCTCCCTC
Organism: Protopterus annectens; assembly: GCF_019279795.1. Taxonomy (NCBI): domain Eukaryota; kingdom Metazoa; phylum Chordata; order Ceratodontiformes; family Protopteridae; genus Protopterus; species Protopterus annectens. The sequence goes on from NC_056728.1 coordinate 1,968,487,302, forward strand.
ATGGAGTGAAGAGTCTCTGAAAATGAAAAATCCTCAGGAGGAGAAGCTGAAGGAGTGGAATCATCCACATCAGAATCAGAATAAGCAGGAAACTCTTGCAAGTCTTCCACAGAAGACTCAGAAGCCTGTGAACACTGTTCAAAACTATCAAACTCCTGTTCCACCCTAGGCCTCTTATCAGGTGGGGGCATAGAACCTCTAATCAGAGTAATCAAATCTTCAGCCATTTTAAGCATATGTTTCTTAGGCACAGAGCCAAATGCTAGGAGAAGCCCCTACAGAAGCTGAACTTGGCCTTCCTCTAAAGAAGCTCTGGAAACAGAAGGAGAGGCCCTAACTACCTTGGGAAGAGAGGGAAGAACAGTTACCTGAGAAGCCCCCTCAGCCTGGCCTACTTCCTGAGAGGGCACATCCTGTAACAGTAAAGTATCTGCCTGAGACTCCATAGAGACTCCTGGCAAAACCTCTGGCTCCCCTGAGCCTTCTAAAGGACCGACGTCCGGGACTGCCGGTTCCTCACCCTAGACTTCACTGTTTTGTCCTTGCGCTTCTTAGATGAAGCAGGCCGGAGCATCCGGCGGCATAGTGTAATTACAACGCTTCCCAAACACTAACCTAGCACAATCAAGCCTCCTCTTAATAGTGCGCTTATTAAATCTAGCACAAGAGCGGCAACCAACAACGTCGTGCTCAGGCCCTAAACAAGGTATACACAATGTATGATAATCCCTATGCGGTATCTGCTTCCCACAAGAAATACAGTTATTCACTTTTCTGACATCCGGTAATATACTGAGGCAAGAAAAAACCAAAATGTTCTAGCGGGTACTTAGCCAACTCTGTACTCGGTCTGAAACTCCGGTTTCGGAAAATCTCAGAACGCCAACCTGCACTCGCAAAATTGCTTCTGCATCGGACCATGCGGCAAAAGACTGGGAAATGGCGTCGGTCATGCGCATTAGTACCCTGACGTACTGACGTCAGTCTAAGGCGCCATGACCGACGTCAGCCTTATACTCTGATATTCGGGCCGACTGGGACGCGGACTATACCCAATAGTCAGGACTGCAGCAAGGGAAGACGAAGAACATCTTCTCTACTAAGTAAACACTCTCATACTAAGAAAACACTACATCCACCTACCACCCCTGTGAATATCCACTTCCCTTAAAGGCACAGCACTCCTTTATACTGTTCTAGCATGTCGAGTGGTAGAGTACTGGCGTCCTCTCCAGTTCAGCTGGTTAACCTGGGTATCTTGAGACAATGCTACAATTGTCTCGTACACAGACAACCCTCTCCTCCTCCCAACAAACACAAATACATGTGAGAGATGCAACTATATAGCCAAACTGGAGGCTGAACTCTCTCAACTCAGGGCTGGCATGACCAGACAGGAGAAGATGGTAACAACACACACAGCAAACCCAGTCCCACATAGACCTACCACAACTGCAAACCAAACACAAAGAAATACTCGGAGGCTCTAATAAAAAACTTACCAAAACAACAGAGGCTCCCAAAGCAGACATCCAAAAATCCACCACCTCAAAACAAAACACATGCAACACATACTTCAATAAAGGCCAAACACCATGCCTGATACACTAGTAATAGGTGACTATAGTCAGACACTGATGTCCCGCTTACCAGGCTGAACAAGGAGAGGGTGACTGAGCTGCCTATCGGGAGCTAGGATCCGCCACATAACACACGCACTCAGGTCACTCCAAAGCAAGTACAAATATGACTCCGTCATTGTCCATGCTGGCGTGAATGACCTGAGACGTACCTCCCTGGACTACATGAAGAGAGACAGAGGAGCTCTCTGATTATGTAGCCCAGGCTGGTATGACCCTGAGCAGCATCTTGCCCTCACCAAGAATGATGCCACAATACAAAGACAAGATGATCAGCTTTAATAATTGGCTCAGGTACTGGTGTCATTCTAAGGGGATCCAATGTCTGCCTGGGATGACATGTTGGACAAGCCACGCTGCTTCGCAAGGGACGGCTTGCACCTGTCACCACTGGGCTTCTGGATATTGGCTAAGGCTCTTGCCACCCCCATAGTGCCTTTTTTAGGCAAGGCTCAAAAGACAAACCCACCTCCTTAGAAAACAAAAATGGAAAAAAACTAAGGGTAATGCTGCTCAATGCCAGAAGTCTAAATCTCAAGATGCAGGCACTCTATGCACTCCTCAGTATGGAGAACATCAACGTCTGTGCAGTAACTGAAACCTGGTTCAAGGCTCCTGAGAGCACCCCAGCTACCAGGCTATACCGTATCATGCTTTTCGGCCCCAAAACCCAGGCCGAACCACAAAGGGAGGGGGAGTGTCCATATTCATCAAGGACACCCACACCTCCAGGTTAGTAGCAACACATGAAGCAGAGACCATACAGGTGCAACTAACCATAGGCAAAACTGCTATACAACTGGTAGCATGTTACAGACCACCCTCTCAATCTCAGGAAACCCACTCAGCTTTCCTGAAGACATTGGAGGATATGAATGTATCACAAAATACCATCATACTGGGAGACTTCAACTACCCTAACATAGATTGGGTACATTATTCTAGCCCTAACACCCTAGCCCAAAGGTTCCTGGAATTCATAAATTCAAATGCACTGGAACTAGTCACCTCTCCCACTAGGGGAGATAATATACTAGACCTGATCATCACAAACATGGGGACAAAATGCTCCACACCGGAGGTATAACCCCTCACTAGTGAGATCTGACCACAAACTAATTACCCTGGACATACATATCCCACCTCCACCCCCAGCACAAAAGACCACAGTGAAAAACTTATCAAAAGCAGACTTCACTCTTCTTAAGACCGAGATGGTATCCTTCAAGCCCACTGGGCCAGTGGACACCACATCCCACAATGCTGAATCCTTCACAAATGCTTTCTATGGACATCTCCAAGAATGCATGGATCATGCAATCCCAAATAAATCCAAGTCCCTCTCCACCAAAGGCAAGCGTCCTGTCTGGTGGACCTCAGCCATCAACAAATTGTATAACAAAATAAGGAAGCTACTGCACGTCAGAGCAAAATCCCATAAAGGGAAGACCTCTCTGATCAACACTAGCAGAAAACTACGTTCTCTCATAAAAACATCCAAGGCCAACTTTGAGAGAAAAATCGCTAAGGACACTAAAGATAACCACAAAGCCTTCTTCAGCTATGTTAGAAACCTGGGCGGAAACCTTCAGATATGCTCAGAGTTACTTCACAACAAAAAATACACTGAACCCACAGATATTGCCAACATTCTGGCTGACAGGTTCAGTGCAAATTTCTCCCCTCCCTCACCCACAAAAAAATAAATGCTTATCCCAGCTGAATGTAATCTCCCTGTCATCTCAGATGTCCAGGTGAGAGCCGCCCTCAGCAAAGCTAAAAACACAGCATCAATGGGACCCGACGGTATCCTGGGTTGCGTGCTACGTGAACTCCAAGAGGAGCTAAACCCGCACATAAAAATGCTATTTAACCTTAGCCTTACTACAGGATATGTACCTGAACACTGGCATACAGCAACAGTGGTCCCACTCCACAAAGGGGGTACCTCTACAGACCCTGGGAACTACCGCCCCATAAGCTTAACCAGCCTGGTCTGCAAAGCTATGAAAAGAATCATTATGGAACTCAGACATTGGGGACCTACAGACACTTGACCCCACCCAGTTCGGCTTTGTAAAGGGCAGATCCTGCCTTTTGAACCTGGTTGACTTTTTCGAAACAGTCACTAGAGCCATTGAGGAGGGCAAAGCAGTCCATATGGCCTACCTGGACTTGGCTAAGGCCTTCGACAATACTCAGACATCATAGATAAGCTCAACAGCTTAAACGTAAACCCTTATGTCACTAGATGGGTTGCAAACTGGCTAAAGGACAGAACCCATAAAGTTAAAATCGCTGGAGCAACGTCAGACTCAAAGCCAGTCACAAGTGGTGTCCCACAGGGATCTGTCCTGGGACCCCTCTTGTTCGGCATTTATTTCTCCGATGTTAAAGCAAACATGGGAGGGTTGTGGCTGACAGTTCGCAGATGACTGCAAACTAGGTGCCATAGTCTATACACCAGCAGACACATACATCCTACAAAAAGGCCTCACAGAAACGGACAACTGGTGCCGGAGTCATGGCCTTAAACTAAATGCCAAAAAATGTATAGTCATCCCCTTTGGGAAAAACAAAGTACCCACAAATTATCACAGACAGCAACCCACTGAGTACGGAAAAAGTAATCAGAGACCTAGGGACCCACGTCGACAGCAACCTCTCATTTGACACCCACATTGCCAAAGTGGTTAGAAAAACATTCTACCTTGCACACCTTATCATGAAGGGATTCACATCCAGATCCAAGGATGTCATTGTACCCCTATACTCCTCTCTCATCAGACCCATGATTGAGTACAATGCCCCTTTGGTATGTACCTCACCCGGCATTTGCAACAGCTGGAGAGACCACAAAAGTACCTCACCAAGAGGATCAAGGGTCTCCAACATAGGTCTTATTCTACCAGACTAAAGAAACTCCAGCTCTATTCAGTAGCATACCGCCTATTCAGAGGTGATCTCTGCCTGACATACAAGGCCATGTCCAATCAGGAACTGATGGACATGCTCCACCTCAAAAAATCCAAATCCATCAGAACCACGAGAGCTAAAGACTTAAACCTTGGCACAAGTATGAATAGGACATGCTGGAGGGATCGATTCATAACCCAGAGGCTTCCCATGCTCTGGAACAAGATCCCAGTTCATGTTAGGCAGAGCCCCTCACTGACTTTAAGAGAAATCTTGATGAGTGGATGGGAGATCGTAAGTTTACCCCAGGGGTCACATCTGTGTCACTACTAGACAGGGGCACAGTAAACTAATTATATTATATAAGGGGACCTTCACTGTGTCACTACTAGACAGAGGCACAGTATTCTAAATCTATTCTGTACATTTTGTACCATTTTATGGGGTGGCGAAAGCCACATCACTATGGCTAGGCTTACAAATGCCCCAGGGCAGATAGCCTAGTACTACACTATGAAACTATGTATGTAAGATTTCCCCAAAGGAATAGTCTTCAGGGGAGAAGCTGAGGGAATGGAATCTTCAGCATCAGAATCTTCATAAGGGGGAAAGGAGTAATCCTGCTCCTCAGAGGTGCCTGAGGAAATAGACACTTGATCAGAGGAGGCATAATCCTCCTCTTGTCTAGGCTTTTTGTCGGGGGGGGGGGGGGGGGGCCTGATTAAAGAAATCAAATCTTCAGCCAGTTTAAGAATCTGTTTCTTAGCCATGGTGCCTTGAACTGGAGACTGAAGTGCAGTCTTTTTTGGTTTTAGAGAAGTCTTAAGCTTAGCATAAGATTTTATGGTGAGAGTAGTCAGCCTGAAGACACCTTCTGAAACCGAAGGTGTTTCTACAGCACTGACTTCTTCTGCTGTCGTCGGTAGGGCCTAAAGAAAATGGCTGCGTCGGCCTAGAACGCTCTGCTAGAGAATTTGAAGCGGTCTGGGGTTCCAATTCTGCGGTACCCAGGGGCTGCGTAGGTGCCTCACTGAAAACCAGAGAACCGGTGACCGGCCCAGCCGAGGCCTCGGAGTCTGGCTTGGATCTAGGCTGCCTGTCTTTATCTTTGTTTTTTATGCACGCCGGTAGTCGGTTGCTCCGATGGCATAGTGTAATTAAATTTCCTACCGAAGTAGTGTCGTGCGAAATCAAAGCGTCGCTTTATAGTTCGCTTATTGAACCTAGCACAAAACAGACAACCAGTGACGTCGTGGTCTGGGCCTAGGCAAGGTATACAATAAGAATGAAAGTCCTTATGAGGCATTTGCTTCCCACAATAAATGTAATTAACTTTTTCTGACATCGGACTGAGGCAAGAAAAGGTTCCCCAACGGGGTACTTAGCTTTGAAGACTTCGGACTGAAACTCGATTCGAAAATCTCAGGTGTCTGCCGACCGGCACTTGCGAACTGTTTCTGCTTCGGGCACCGTGCGGCAAAAAAGACTGAAGAAAATGGCATTGGATGCCTCATACGCCTGGCGCACTGACGTCAGGGAAGAAGCGACAGCAACCAACGCCGGACCAAGACTTTGGAATTCAGGCAGACTGCGGGACCGCCTGACAGGATAACCCAAGTGTGATGACTGCAGCAGGGTAACACTATGAACATCTGACTACTAGCTTAATGGGAGCATCGTCAGTAGGTTTGGACCTGTGCGGTCTGTCTAGCTTTGTTTTTTCTGAAGATCTGTTGTCTGATGGCTTACCAAAGCCATATTAGAGTTAGAGGACTGTAAGCTAAAATATCTGGCTACAATAACGGCCCGACAGAGTTCTGGCATTGAACAAAGCACAGAAGCGACAGCGGGGCCTAAACAAATGACGCAGTATGAATGAAAGTCTCTGTGTGGTATTTGCTTTCCCTAGACGAGACGATTGTTACCTTTTTCTAAGATCGGTTAGTGCAAGAAAAAAGGATCCCCAACAGGAAACAACTTTAGAAGACTTCAACTTCAATTCGGTAGACGAAACTCAGGTAGCAGCCGACCAGCACTCATGCGAACTGCTTCTGCTTCGGGCCCCATGGCAAGAAAGACTGATGTAATGGCGTTGGCTGTCTTACTTTATACTACTGACAACCTGACGTCAGTCCTGAAGTGACAGCAACAGACGCATAAATATCTCTGGTATTCGGGTCGGCTGAGGGCTACTCTGGCAGGGATAACCCAAATATGATGACTGCAACAGTGAAACACGAAGTATATATGCAGTTCCTCAGTTTTTATACCCAGGGGGTCAAGAAGATTATTCTCTCTTCTCCTCTTCCTTGGGATATCCGGAGAGTTGTTCTTAGAGACAAAAACCTTTCAGAAGCTAAATAACCCAAAGATGGAATTCATACCTTCAATTTTGCCAGTGAGAAATTGTCCATGAACAAGTGGCATGTCATCTGAATAACATCTGTCAGAGGATGTGTCTTGGCAGAAATATCCAATGCTGGGAAAGCAAACCATGCCCACATTAAGTCAAATGTATCCACACATTCTGCAACACTATTTTAACACCAGATGGAGACAAACAGCACCACAGGACCTGGGATAGGAGCCAATAAAGCCAATGCTAGACCAGAAATACCAACCTGCATTGTAGTGTCCGTTGTTGGACCATCTAAAGGCAGCACAACCAATACAAGCCACTAAAGGAAGTGGGCCTAATATCAGGAGTATACAAGATGGGAAATATGTGCCTGCAGGTGGCATTCTGGCATCTTAACTGGGCAGCCCCATCAAGGTTAAGTGCTCGAACCATCTTCACGCCTCTCAAAGGAGTAGAAAACTGGAGCAAGAAAACCACCATTAATGCTAAAGTTCCACAATAACTTTGCATAATAAATAGCGGACCTTCAGACTGCAGAGACAGCATACGGCCTCGAGCCAAAGAGTAAACAATGCAAGAGAAGTCAGTCCCAGCACACAGCTCCACTTTTTTTTTTTTTTTTTTTTTAAATTAAAAGTAAAAGGGGGCAAAATCCCCCCCATCATCATGGCTCAACACTTGCAGCTGTAAATGTATGCACAGCTTTGATTTTAATCAATTTAGCTTTACCAGCCATCTGGTTAACATTGTCAACTTAACTAAAAGATTTCTTGGAAGACTAAACAGACTTAGTACAGCAAGTAAGAGAAGGAAATCCAGGATACAGGAGAGATAGCCCCTCACTGACTAGCTGAAGACACCAGATTCAATTAGTTTGCCGAGATTCTTCTTGAACTTGACAATCCCCCAAAAAGAAGGTACAAATTTGCTTTCGGTCTAGTCTAAGTTGCCTTGAAACACAATTATCACAGTACTCAGATGTGTTACAAACAAGCAATAAAAGCACTGGTTGAGACTGTCCGCATGCTTTTTGCACGCTGCATTCACATTTAGAGGAATTGGGTGTTCTGGTGAAAAGGGGACAAAGTCCTGAAACAAATCAAATATCTAACACCTTGGACTTGTGAAATACCAGTAGCAAGAAAGTACAGTTTTGTACCTACCATAAATGTAGATGTTCGAGTGCTAATACAGCTGCAGTCATAACAGATGGGTTCTCCTGCCGTCAGGCGGGTCCTCGGTTGGCTGAATTCCAAAGTCTAGGTCCGGCGTCGGTTGTCGTCGCTTCTTCCCTGACGTCAGTGTGACAGGGGTATAAAAGAACCAGCCGACGCCATTTTCTTCAGTTTTTCTTGCGCCAGATGTCAGGTGCCCTCAGAAGGAAGGCAATACATAAATTTGTGTAATAAAGCAATGCCATATAATCAAAATACAATAGTGCAAGCAAATACATCATGAATGAATACCCCAATCAGGTTGCATGAGGAGGTGTTAGCCAAAAGGCCTGTCCCAAGAGGGGAAGGAGGGAGGGAAACCTGGACTGCAGCTGTATTAGCACTCGAACATCTACATTTATGGTAGGTACAAAACTGTACTATGTTCATCGTGCATACAGCTGCAGTCATAACAGATGGGTAGAATCCCAAAGCTAAGAAAAGGGTGGTAGGCACTAGGTGGAACTAGGAGGAGCCAGAATGCCCTGCAAGACTGCAGTGGCAAAGCCCGCTCTAGATTTGGAGTATAATGGAAGATGCTTGGAGAAGGTATGCACAGAACTCCAAGTGGCTGCTTCCAAAATATCTTTGGTAGGAACTCCTCTGAGAAAAGCTGCAGAGGTAGCCGTGGCCCTTGTGGAGTGAGATCTGATGCCTGTAGGTACAGTTTTGGCATGAAAAGAACAAAAGCGTATGCAGTGGGCTATCCATTTTGAGATTGTCTGTTTGGAAATTGGCTTCCCTTGAGCTCCTATAGCATAGGACACAGAGCTGTTCTGATTTTCTGAAAGGCTTTGTTCTGTCCAAATAATAACGCAGTTGTCTGTGGATGTCCAAGGAATGTAGTAATCTCTCCCCTTTGTTTTGAGGATTAGGGTAAAAGGTAGGTAAGTGTATAGCCCGATTCAAAGCTACCCTGGATACCACTTTTGGCATAAAGGACGGGTCGGTTCGTAAGGAAACTGTGTCCTGATGGAAGATTATAAAAGGCTGCACAGCCATGATAGCTTGTAGTTCCGATACCCTACGAGCTGAGGTAATAGCCAGAAGGAAAGCTGATTTCCAGGACAAATATTGCAAATCTGTTGAGGCCGCTGGCTCAAAAGGAGGCAAGGTCAGCTTTTCTAGAATTAAATTGAGATCCCAAGCAGGTATTGGTTGTTTCCTTGGGGGTTTTAGATTCTTAGCCCCTCTGAGGAACCGTCTTAAGAGGGGGTGAGAGAATAAAGGTGGATCAGTGTTGTATTCTGCAGAAATGGCTGAAGCATGGATTTTGATGGAGGAGAATGAAAGTCCACTGCTTAGCAGCTCAGCTAGATACTGTAATATTTGAGGTAAATTCAGTTTTCCAGGATCCTGGCCCTTTTTCTCATTCCAGACACAAAACAGTTTCCATTTTGCGGAGTAAGCTTTTCTAGTAGACGGCCTTCTGGCCTCCAAAATGACATCCTGCACCTCCTTGGAGAGTAGGGTCTGTTGTGATGCTAAGGAATCTTCCATGCGGCTAGATTGAGTGTTTTTAGCTGACTGTGAAGAATTTTGAAGCTGTGCTGAGTCAGAAGAAGAGGCATTAGAGGCAGGGTTCATGGTGGGTAATGAGTTAGGCTCCTCAGGAGTGGGTACCAGTGTTGTCTTGGCCAGTCTGGAGCAATGAGGATCATCTTTGGTCTGTCTGCTCTGGTTTTTAATAGAACTTTGGACAGCAGAGGAAGACGTGGGAAGGCATAAACTGTCATTGATGCCCAACTGAAAGAAAGAGCGTCCACTCTCCAGGCCTTTGGATGGAAAATCCTTGAGCAGAATTTTGTCAATTGGTGATTTTTGTGGGAGGCAAAGAGATGTATGTCTGGCCTTCCCCATGCTTGAATTATCTCTGTAAAAACTTGAGGATGCAACTTCCATTCGTGTGGATCTGTCATATTTCTGCTTAGGTTGTCTGCCAGCGTGTTTTCCTTGCCTGGCAAATACTGTGCTTGAAGTTCGATTTGTAAGTCCAGAGCCATGTTCCAAAGTGACATGGCCAGCCTGCATAGGGGGTATGAATGGGTTCCTCCCTGTTTATGTACCACATTACTGTGGTGTTGTCCGTCCTTATCAATAGTTGACCTGGTTGCAGAAGGTCTTTGAAAACTATAATAGCATTTATTACTGCTAGCATTTCCTTTTGATTGATGTGAAGGTGCTTTTCTTTTTGGGATCATTTGCCCTGAATGCACAGATCTGTCATGTGCGCCCCCCAGGCGTAGTCCGAGGCATCTGTTGTGATGACTTGATTTGCTTGAGGCTTGCTGAATGGGAGACCTGTGTTTGTTTGGCATGCTTGAGCCCACCACAGAAATTCCTTTTGAAGACATGGAATTAGTGGTATTATTGTTTCCAAACTGTGGCTGTGTTGAGACCATAGGTTTTTCAGGTACCATTGAAGTTTCCTCATATGCAGCTTTGCACATGGGATTAGTAAGATGCAAGATGCCATGAATCCCAGAGCCTGCAGGATTTTCCTTGCAGTCAGCCTGGTGAAATTTGTTAGTGTTCTGAAGTATTGAGTTAGTTGCCTCTGCTTCTCTGGCGTGAGGTAGGCCATCTGGGTGTTTGTGTCCAAGTTGGCACCCAGGAAAGTTATTTTCCGAGAGGGTATTAGCCTTGATTTCTTTTTGTTGACTGTGTATCCCAGAGAATTCAACAACATTATTACATAAGCCAGATGTTTCAGAAGTATGTGCTTGCTGTCCGCTTGGATCAGGCAATCGTCCAAATAGGGGTATATTTGTATCCCTTGAAGTCTGCAGTAGGCAATTACTGATGCCAGGCATTTCGTGAATACTCTGGGCAGAGTAGATAAGCCAAAGGGCAATGCAGAGAATTGATAATGGGTTGAACCTGCAAGAAATCTGAGGTATCTTCTGCAATTTTGTCTGATTGGGACATGCAAGTATGCCTCCTTGAGGTCCAATGTTACCAGCCAAGACTCCTTGCCCAGCATGGGAAGAAGCTGCTGTAGAGTGAGCATCTTGAATTTTGGTACGAGTAAAAATGTGTTTAGGATGGATAGGTCCAAAATAGGTCTCCAATCTTTTCCCTTCCTTGGTACCAGGAATAGTCTGGAATAAAAACCCTGACCTTGTTCGTGAGTAGGTACCTCGAATAGCTTTCATGTCTATGAGATCTGAAATTTGTCTTTGTGCCTCTGCCATTTGTGTGGCAGGTTTGGCATGCCTCTCATTTTTGGAAGGGTGTGAAAATGGAATCTGTAGCCACTGTTTATAATGTCCAGGATCCATTTGTCTTTTGTGACAATATGCCAATTTTTTGAAAATAATGCCAGTTTTCCACCCAAGGGTGCTGCCATTTGAGCCTTGCTTGGCATGCAAAGGGGAAAGTCATTGGGCTTGCTTTCTGAATGGCTGCGAATTATCCTCACCACCTCTGTGTAGGAGCTTGCCATTGTCTGCCTCTAAACGATCCTTGGGATTGCCCTCTGCCCCTCGGGCGCCTTTATCTACCTCTTTGGGATCTGTCCGTGGCTGGAAAGGACCAATTTTTAGAAGGCCAATTTCTACTGAAACGTGGGGGCTGTACCTGTAGAAAACCTTTCACCGTTTGCATTGATTTAGCCTTTTCCTCCATTTTCCTTAATACCTCCTCAGCATTAGCACCAAATAATACATCCTTTTGTAGAGGGGCATCTAGTAATTTAGCTTTGACATGATCTGGTAAGGTTTGTTCCTTGAGCCAGGCAGGTCTACGTATGACTGATCCTGTAACAGCAGTTCTACATGAGGCCTCTAGAGCATCAAAACCACATTGTAAGGCATGTTTACCCACTTGTTCTGCACTATGCATCAAATCCTGCAACTCCTTCAAGTCTGGTTGTTCAGGTTGTGACATTTTACTTCTCAATTGTGATAACAGAAACTGTTGGTACTTTAGCATATGAAACTGGCAGTTTAATGCCCTCATGGCTAAGGTAGCCGAGGTATATACTTTTTTTCCCCACCTTTCTAAGGATCTGGAATCTCTCTCGGAAGGTAATGGATTTTTAGCAGTGGAGGCCTTAATTCCCTTGGGGCCCTGTGAGATAGTTTCTGGGTCAGCAGCATGGCTTTTGTACAGAAATTGGTGCGAGTCAGGAACCCGGTAGTACCCGTCAGGCTGGACTGGGGCTGGAGGTAGAGAATACGGGTTAAGGCAGGCCTCCGAGTACACATCATCTAGTATGTCCAAGACAGGAGGTATAGCCAGAGGCCTGTGCTGAGGTAGCAAGAGAAATTCCCTAAGCCTTTTCTTGGAATCTGAATAATCTTGGCCTTCCCAGTGGAAGTGTTCCCTTAAGGTATGCAAAGTTTCCCCAAATGAGTAATCCTCTGGGGGGGGATACAGAAGGAATGGACTCTGCATCAGAGTCTTCAAAAGGGGAGTAAGGATGTTCCTGTTCATCAGAGTGCTCTGATATAATGCAGCCCTGATCAGAGGAGGGGGATTCTTCCTCCACTCTGGGCCTTTTGTCCGGGGGGGGGGGGGGGGGGACCCCTGATAAGAGTAATTAAATCCTCAGCCATTTTAAGCATCTGTTTTTTAGGCATGGGGCCTGGAGATGGGCCCTGTGTAGCTTGTCTCTTAGAATGCATGGCTGCTTTAGACTTGGTGAAAGCCTTGATGGAAAAAGAAGAGGAAGGTCTGAATACACCTTGAGAGGAGGTAGACCTGTCCACATTTTGAAATTCACCAAGAGTGGCTTCGGTATCTGTAGTCGGGGTGTGGGCTGAGGAGCCTGCGACCTCGGGCACAGAAGACACCGCCAAAGAAGTGTTGTCGGTAGTCAGGGGCTGCGTAGGCGCCTCGCTGAGAACTGGACCACCTGTAGTCGGCTTTGGCGTGGTGTCGGTAGAGGCCGCGGACCTCATGTGTCGGTCCTTATCTTTGCGCTTTTTAGACAAAACTGGAGTCTGAGTATCCGACGACATAATATAGTTAAATTTTTTGACAAAATAATGCTGGGCGAACTCCGCCCGACGCTTAATAGTGCGTTTGTTGACTGTAGCACAAAAGCGACAGACCGAGACGTCGTGGTCTGGGCCTAAACAAGGAATACAGAGGGAATGGAAACCCTTATGTGGTATTTGCTTCCCACATGAAATACAATTATTAACTTTGTCTGACATCGGTCTGAGGCAAGAAAAGTTTCCCCAACGGGGTACTTAGCTTTCAAGACGACTTCGGTTGCAAAATTTTCGTAATTTCAGGAGCTGGCCGACCGACACTTGCGAACTGCTTCTGCTTCGGGCACCGCGCGGCAAGAAAGACTGAAGAAAATGGCGTCGGCTAGTTCTTTTATACCCCTGTCGCACTGACGTCAGGGAAGAAGCGACGACAACCGACGCCAGACCTAGACTTTGGAATTCGGCCGACCGAGGACCCGCCTGACTGCAGGAGAACCCATCTGTTATGACTGCAGCTGTATGCACGATGATCACCACTCTGGGCTCAGATGTCATGCTCAGCATGCATGCCAGCTCAGATTAATCTTTTCTGCAACATTCTAGGATTATTCCTTCACACAGCAACAATCCAATCTGAGAGGTCACTATCCAGCACCTCTAAATTTGCATAAACCATTCTCTAATTATCTAAATGACGAAACAGTTCATATGCTTAAGGGGGGGGGGGGGGTTTGCCAAGAATGTTTCCCATATCTACATAAATTACAACTGGATGGAGCGCTTTATCCAGCTAATGGAGTACAACCTCATAGATCCATAGTAATGGGGAGTACGTAGTATGCCAATTGTATACTAGATTCTGACACACTGACAGCAGTATTTTACAACTATGTTTCAAGCAGTTTTCCAGACCAACTGACTGGGTGGTAGCATCAAGCAGATACTGCCGGGGGGGGTTAGATCTGCAAATATCTCATAACTTTGGTCTGGTGCTGGCATGCAAGACAGCAATTTCAATTTCCCCACTTACTGAAATCCTTGAAAGGGGCTTCAAGGTGAACACCATGTAGTGAACCTACAAAGCTGAGAAGAGACACTGCCCTGCCTCTCCTAGGGAAATGCAACTGAACTATGAGCACACTATCTGGACTTCTTCCCCTCCCTACCCTTTCTACCTTTGTAGAAGGATGTCATTTATTAGTGACAACACACAAACCAAAACATACTAGAGTCCGATGAAGAAAGGTCATGTGACATTATGGGGGGAACCGCAAGCTGCAGTGCTGGAAATCTCAGTAGTGAAAACCTGTGACATGAAAAGCAGGAGGATACCTCAACTTTTGCTCAAGAATCCTGGGCAAAGTAAAAAAAAAAAGGGGGGGGGGGTATATAGCATCACTGGCTCTGATTTACTAGAAATTTAAAATTTCCTGAAGGACAAACAAAAATGAGACAGTTGATAGGTATTAGAAGTGATGTAATGCCTTGCATACCACTGTAAAGGGGCCTCTGCATGACGGCCCAGCAGTAATACAGCAATAATTTTGTAGCAGTGTCATATGTAGTTAACAGGCATGCTGTCCAGAAGATCACTGTGAAGCCTATACAAAATTACTCGCTGACTTAAAGCACGGTCTGGTTAACTGATTTGCTGAAGATCACATTAAGCAAATGAATGAACGAAAAAAAACGATTCAAATCCTTTACGTTTGGCAAAGGAAGGAACTCTAACAAGTTAAGATTTTTAGTCTTCTGTGCTAACTGTCCACACAGCAATTCATACAGCTGAGCAACTGCCCTACAAACAAGATTACATTTTGTGGTACTAACCATGACATCAAGCTTTTCTAAACAAACAATTCATCCTGCTGCCTGATTTCAAGCATTTCATGCTTCAATGCTGTGACAGCCAAACATCTCTCTACAGAAAGGCTACAGCACAAAACATGCAACTCTACAGAATCTTTCATGCAATACCTGAACACTCAGGGGATAAACCAAACCAGAGTTCATAAATGGAAACAGACATATACGTGAAAGTGGAGGAAAACTCTTGAATATTCCTGTCCAGGTATGTCACTTCAAACCCCCAAACAAAGAAAACAAACCAAATCAACTCTGAATAATATAGAGGTAAGGAACTGCAGCCTAGAGTGATCACACAGAATTCTTGACTTGCTATCAGCTGTTTTGGCCATGAAAAAGAAACTAGAGTTAACATCTCTATTTTGCTGGTCTGGTGGCACAGGATGGATGAATGGCTGGCTTTCTGAAGGAAGAAAGGGCCTCTGCCCTTCAGACAGCATTTTATACTCAGAGCACCTGAAAATTGGAATTGCAGGGGAAAGTGAAAAACATGGTTGCGCTTTTAATTTATCTTCTTGACTCTACGAATACCTGGTGAAGGCAAGCTAACCAGACCAATGATGGAGCCTTTACTAGCTTGCCCCTTCTACGAAATCTCAGATAACCCATATCAGAACTGCTGGTCTTCTGTAAAAAGTCCCTGATGAACATTCCATAGCTTGCTGTACCTATAGTCCTTCAACTAATAGCTCAAGCTGCTGTTTTCCCCTAGTCTCAATGTAAAGTACAGCTTTTGGAAACAGTGCAATTATGCACGTTTGATTACATCAACTATCACAGTACCGATAACACCTTAAGAATTCCGCTGCAGAAAAATCCAAGGTCTGGTCTTATTTTCCAGATCCCCCCCCCCCGGTCAGGTGGATAACCTTGAAAAATGGATGTCAGCATTTTACTGGAATAAAACAGATGTCTGCTGATGACATTTTTAGCCCCATCTTGACATTGTTCCTTTTGACAGTAAAGTCCAGGACCAGAACTTTAAAAGTTTGAATGTAGAAGACTAAGTAGGATGTTTAAACCAAAACCTACTAAACTACCTCTCATAAATAGGTCAAGCAGGGAAGGAAGGGCACCAAAGCAAAAAAAAAAACAGTATGAAGTTACTAAAGAGTGGGCACTCATTCCAAACTCTGAAGCAAACTTGGGAAAGGAAAGAGCAGGATGAGAGGAAGGGTTTAACTGAACAGTGGACATACTTCAACCACTACAATTATGGCACATTCCAAACAGACATTTTCAGAATTCGGGCATGAAGGAAGGTACATTCCTAACAAAGTACAGTTGTGTACACTTACCATAAAATGTAGATGTTAGAGTGTATTCAATGTTGCAGTCATCACACTTGGGTCATCTGCCTGAAGGTAGCCCTCAGTCAGTCCTGCGGATGCTGTCTTCTTCCATGACGTCAGGGGTATAAAACATGCATCCGATGCCATTACATCAGTTTTTCTTGCCCGAGATATCAGGTGCCCCCACAATGAGAAGCAATTATATGTTCCGTTACACCTCCATCAAAAAGCAAATACACCAGAAAGCTTAAAACACGAAGGAAAGGTAGAGCCAAGAGAAGCCAGGGGGCTGGAGGGAGGGTAACCAGGACCGCAACAGTGAATACACTAACATCTGCATTTATGGTAAGTGTACACAACTGTACTATGTTCTTCGTGTTCCACTGTTGCAGTCATTACATTTGGGTTGATTCCCAAAACTAAGGAAGGGAGGACAAAGTTAGAGAGCATGAGGGCCAGCTATTAAGCACTGCAAGACTGCAGTGGCAAAACCAGCTCTGGATTTAGACAAAATAGGCATGTGGTAATGCTTGGTGTAGGTATGTACAGAGCTCCAGGTAACAACTTCTAGGATGTCCCTGGTAGGAACTCCTCTGAGAATGGCTGTAGAGATAGATGCAGCCATGGTGGAATGTGATCAAATGAATGCAACGGGCTATCCATTTAGAAATGGTGTTTCCCTCTGCCCTTGCAGCAAAGCCAACTAGCAGCTGATCAGATATTCTGAGAGGCTTAGTCCTGTCCAAATAAAATCTAAGTTGTCTCTGCATGTCCAAAGAGTGCAGTATTCGTTCTCCTTTGTTTTGTGGTTTCAGGAAAACGGTAGGCAAATTAATATGAATGGACTGATTTACGGCCGCCACCATGGGCATACAGGATGGACTGGTCCTGAAGGAAACCCTGTCTGCATGGAAGATAATGAAAGGCTCCACTGCCATGAGGGCCTGTAATTCAGACACTCTTCCTGCTGAAGTGATGGCTAGAAGGAAGTCTGTTTTCCAAGAAAGGAATTTTAACTCTGCAGTTGCAGCTGGTTCAAATGGAGGGAGAGTGAGCTTTTCCAATACAAAGTTAAGGTCCCAGGCTGGGACTAGGGGCTCGGGGGGGGGGGGGTCCTTACATTTTTAGCCCCTCTGAGGAATTGCTTTAACAGGGGGTGAGAGAAGGGTGGTTCAGTATTATAATGTGCTGAAATGGCAGATGCATTAATTTTAATTGATGAGAAGGATAGGCCCTTGTGGAGCATTTCTGTTAAGTACTGAAGAATATGAGGTAAGCTGGGCACCGTTGTGACCATCCCCCGAGTCTGGCTCCAAGAACAGTATCTTTTCCACTTTTCAGCATAGGCTTTTCTAGTACTAGGCTCCCTTGCTTCCAGAATGACATCTAGCATCTGCTTACTGAGGGATGCTATTGGAAAGCTCAAGGAATTAGCCAGGCTGCAAGGTTCAGGGTTTGAAGTTGAGGGTGCAGAATCTGGCCCGCCTGCTGGGACAGCAGGGAAGGTGTCTGAGGTAGGTGCCATGCCTCCAACAGTATCATACTGTGCAACAGGGGGTATCAGTGCTGGCAAGGCCAGTCTGGTGCAATCAGTACTATCCTGTACTGTTTGACCTTTAGCAGAACCTTCGAGAGGAGAGGCAGAGGGGGAAGACATAAACAGAGGGGCTTTCCCAGGTAAAGGACAGGGCATCCACTTAACAAGCCTGACTGTGGGAAGTCCTTGTGTAGAATTTGTCCAACTGGTAGTTCTGAGGTGAGGCAAACCGGTCTATGTCTGGAGTCCCCCATTTGCTCCACAAGAGGTTGAATATTTTTGGTTCTGGTTTCCATTCGTGTGGGGCCATGAGATTTCTGCTTAGGTCAGCTGCCAGTGAATTTAGCTTGCCTGGCAGGAACCGAGCTTGCAGACACACTTGGTAGCTCAAGGCTGTGTACCACAGAGCAAAGACTAGTCTGCAGAGAGGGTATGAGTGGGTTCCCCCCTGCTTATGTACCACATAACTGTGGTGGTCTGTCTACCAATAATTGTCATGGAAGGATGTGGTCTTTGAAGGCTGTCAGGGAATTCTGTACCGCTAACATTTCTTTTTGGTTGATATGCAGGTGCATATGACTGGCTCCATTTGCCCTGAATGCACTGCCCTGCCGACCCCCCCCCCCCACAATGCTTAGTCTGATGAGTCTCTTGTCAAGGTTTGGGCAGCAGGGGGTAGAGTGAAAGGGAGCCCCTTGTTGTGGTAGCAGGCCTCTGACCACCAAATGAACTCTGTCTTTATACAAGGAATGATAGGAATCATTGATTCCGGGTCCTGAGAATGTTGCCACCATAGGCTTTTTAGATACCATTCTAGTTTCCTCACATGCAGTCTTGCATATGGAATTAGTAGAATGCAAGAGGCCATGAACCCCAGGGCTTGCAAAATTTTCCTTGCAGATAGCTGGGTCTGTGTGGCCAGTAGTTTGAAGTAGGTTGTCAAATAAACTTGTTTCGTTGGAGTGAGGTAAGCCATCTGGGAAGCTGTGTTCAAGCTTGCTCCCAGGAATACAATCTGTTGGCAGGGTACTAGGCGAGATTTCTTTTCGTTTATGGTGTACCCAGCGAGGTTAGAAGTTTCTTTACGAATGCCAGATGTTTTAATAGCAAGTCTTGGCTTTCTGCCTGAATCAGACAATTGTCCAGGTATGGGTATATTTGAATATTTATCTGCCTGCAAAACGCAATGGCTAGAACTAGACACTTTGTGAATACCCTGGGCGCAATAGATAAGCCAAAGGGAAGTGCAGAAAACTGATAGTGCATGGAGCCTGCCCTGAAGCGTAGGTATTTCCTGCAAGATTCCCTTATTGTAACGTGCAGATAAGCTTCCTTTAAGTCTAAGGTTGCCAACCAGGCATCTTCGCCTAGCATAGGAAGCAGCTGTTGAAGTGTTAGCATTATGAATTTTGGGATTACCAAAAAAGTGTTTAGAATAGAGAGGTCCAGGATAGGACGCAAAGAGCAGTCTTTCCTGGGTACCAGGAAAAGTCTTGAATAAAAACCTTGTCCCCTTTCTTCTGTTGGGACAGGTTGAATAGCCCTGATACTTAGAGAGAACCTGCTGTTGAGCCTCTGCCCATTGATTTTGAGGTAGGTATGGCCAACCTTTTGGGGTTTTTAGGGTGTGGAAGTGGAATCTGTATCCTTGGAAAACAAAATTTAAAACCCATTTGTCCTGGGTAAAGAGTTCCTAGTTTTTTGCATGCAGGGAGAGCTTTCCTCCTAAGGGAACAGGGCTTGGAAGGGTTAAGGTTATGTCAGTGACATTTTTCTGTAGGGGGGTGTCTTACTACTTCCTGCTTTAGAAGTGGGATTCCCCCACTGCTTAGGCCTGTGCATAGCCTGAGACTGTAACCTAGGTGGTCTGCTTTTCCTGGGTTTGGACTGAAGGCCTGGAAGAGACTGGAAAGGACCAATTCTTTGAAGGCCAATTCCTACTAAATCTGGGACGCTGTACTTGCAGAAAATCAGTTTGCATAGATTTAGCTTTTCCTCCATCTTTTTGAGGACGACTTCTGCTCTGTTACCAAACAGGCAGTCTTGGTTTAATGGAGCATCCAGTAATTTAGCTTTAACATGATCTGGCAAGTTTTTGCTCCTTAAGCTAAACATGCCTTCCAAGTACAGACCCAGTGAAAGCAGCCCTGCAAGATGCTTCTAAAGAGTCAAAACCACACTGCAAAGTAGGTTTACTAACTTGTTCAGCAGAATGCATTAAAACCTGCAATTCTGTGTGTTCAGCACAATCAGGAATCAACATAATTTTCTGTTTTAGTCCCATAATATGCTGCTGGTACTTTAACATATGAAACTGGCAATTTAAAGCCCTAATGGACAAAGCAGCAGAAGTGTATACCTTCTTACCCAATCTGTTCAAGGCTCTAGAATCTCTATCAGAAGGGGTAGGATTTTTTGCAGCAGTACCCTTAATGCCCTTTGGTCCTTGGGAAATGGTCTCTGGATCTGCAGTAGGATTCGTGAAGAACACGAGACAGGTACTCTACCTTCATCTCCCAGAAAACCTGACTGGTATTAAAGTGTCTGGGGACAAGCTAGATTCCAAGAAGGCATCATCTACAATGTCCAGAACAGGGGGGATAGCTAAAGGTCTGTGTTGAGGAAGGAGTAAGAATTCCCTAAAAGCCTCTTTTTGGAGTCATAGTAATCCTGACTTTCCCAGCAGAAATGCTTCCTAAGAGTGTGCAAGGTTTCACCAAAAGAAAAATCTTCTAGAGGGGAAGCAGAGGGAATGGAATCCACTGCATCAGAATCCTCATAGGTAGACAAGGGCAAATCCTGGTAATCAGAAGAAACAGACATATCAGAATCCTGATCAGAAGAATCAGAAGGAAAATCAGTTCTAGGTCTCTTAAAGGGGGAAGGCTGGCTTACCCTAATTAAAGTAATAAGGTCTTCATCCATTCTGAGCATTTGTTTTTTAGGCATATTCTGTAGTCAAAGAAGCATCTCTCGGCATACCGGACACCGAATGGGTCTTAGTACAGGCCTGCAAATCTGAAGAAGCGGGTTATCAGGGGCTGCGAAAGCACTTGAGTACTGGCGAACTGGCAACTAGCTTAACGGAAGCACCGTCGGCAGTTTTGGACCTATGCGGTCTGTCTATCCTTACGTTTTTTCTGAATACGGTAGCTGGATGGCTTATCAAAGCCATTTCTGGATAGTTATACAGAGTACCAAAATAATTTGCTGCAAAAATAGACATAGTTCAGGGGTTGAATAAGGCACAAAACCGACAGCGAGGGATGCCGTGGTCTGGGCCTAAGCAAGGAATGCAGTACGAATTAAAATCTTTATGAGGTATTTGCTTTCCACAGGTAAGACAATTAACTTTTACTGACATTGGTTAAGATCAAGAAAAAGGATCCCCAATGGGGTACTTAGCTTTTTTGAAGACTTTGGTTCTGAAACTCAAAATGAAAATTTCAGGAGTCTGCCAACCGGCACTTGCGAACTGCTTCTGCTTTGGGCACCATGCGGCAAGAAAGACTGATGTAACGGCGTCGGCTGCATGTTTTATACCCAAGACGACCTAATGTCATGGAAGAGACAGCATCAGACACATGAACCCGAGACTTTGGTATTCAGGCCGGCTGAGGGCTACCTGCAGGCAGACAACCCAAATGTAATGACTGCAACAGTGAAACACGAAGAACATCTGTACTTTGTTTATCACACTGTCCAATTCTGCAGTACTGAACTTCCTGTGAAGTTTTCCAAAGGTGACAAACCTTATGGTGGTTAAATCAGAGGGGTGGGTTGCAAAACACTTAGTAAAACACTGGTTGGCAAACCCTGCCTTTACCCTGGAGAAAATATCCAGATTGAAGGATTTTGAAAACTGTAAACTTATAACCGCGTAGCTACTTGCAACATGGCCCAAGTCCTGAACCCTCAAGGCTTATACAGCCACATTCTCTTACAGAAGTGCCCTCAACTGCAATAGAGCAGATTTTTCCATGGACTGCACAGGAGGAGAACAGGTAGAGCCACTTGCATAGAAAATGATTAGATGGGTCTGCCTTCCTTACCTTGCAGAAAGGACAAACGATTGTTCTTTTGTTTCGGCCAACTATTTCAGCTTTCTATACATTTCAAGGTAATACAAGGTACTGTCCCCTCTACAAACAGGGAGGTCATTGGCCAGATTCAAATACAGCCCCAAACCAAAACTTCAGGCATGAAGGAAAGATTAGTGCAACTTCTCAAGACAATAGCCTCTTTACACGAAGAATAGTTGTATAAAATCTTACCATAACCATAGATATCCTTTTCTACCATGTTGCAGTATTCTTGGGTGTGGGATTTTCTGCCTCAGGCAACCAGTACATCGGCTCCTATACAAAAACTTCAGCTTGGCTGTTGTAGTTGCATGGAATGTCACACATAGGGTCATAAACCAGGGACCTTAAGTGTAACATCTGCACGCACAGACCTCAGCTTTTCAGCTGCAGACAGTCACATAGTGTGCTTTGCTCCTTCACCGTATGGCGTCTTAAAGCTAAGAACCCTGCTGGGGCTTTCTTCTTTAACCCCTAGCTAAAGCTTGGTTTGTTGCAATCTTTAGCCAATGTCAACGAAAAAGGGCAAATGCGGGGCACCAGATGCCCCATAAAGACACGCATGACCGTTGTTTTGCTTAGGCCAGGAGCAAGATCACAATGCTTGCTCTATCTGCCAATCTTTCATTCCTAAGACCCTGCGCAGCCATCTGGCTGCACTTAATCTCTACCTGGAAAACCAATGACAAAAAAATTAGCACTCAGGATGGATCCAGTCTAGGAAGCCCCAACTGAACCTCTGTGAAAGAAGGCCAAGATTCCTAGGCCCTCTTCCACTGGCAGAACCCCTCAGAGCTGCTTTATAGGTAATCTGTTACTGAAGGGGGGTTTCAAGATGGGTATCTCGAAAATGGCAGGCACATACACCTTCAAAACGTATAACCATCCCAATTTGAAAAGGTCTGAGAGGTAATTTGCAAAGACACAAAGGAACCTGGGTCAAGTCAGGTCCAGGCCGTTCTCTTGGCCAAAAACAATCTCCTCCATTTTGCTAGGTATGATTCCCAAGGACTGCCAAAGTCCCTCAGAGAATGGACAAAAATACAAAAGTTTTGCCTACGGCAATTGATAGGCTCACCTAGCCACAATTAATTTAAGTGTGTAAAACAGTGCACTTGCAAGGAGAAACCATTAAGAGTCCTTAGTAGCATGGACTGCAGGTCCTCCTGTCTTGGGGGCAGGGCTAGACCTTTACAAACACTTTCAGTGCCAAAGTTCTGTCAAGGGCACAAGTAGCCTAATGGTAGCCTGAACAACAAAACCCTTCACCAGTTAGTTTTCCACGAATATTGTGTAATACATTTGAGCTTCCCTACGGTCTCTATGCCCATAAACTTAGTAAGAACTTACAAACTTGATTCTCTCTGTCTCATTTGTTTCGTGTCATATCGATGTGAATTCCTGTAACGACCTGAAGTGGCCCTGGGGACCACAGGTGATTGCGACATTTGAGTGCCTTGACAAGAGCAAGCATTTTTTATATTTATGTGCTTGTCTCTGTTTTTGTGGTCTCGGATACTCTGCACATTTATCCTTCTGATGCTGCTCTCCAAGCAAAGTGCAAGGCATCTGTGGTAGGCGACTGTTTTGCAGTAGCAGGGGAGACCTGGCTTCAGGGACATTTGATGCCCCACCAAGTGATTTCTCTTCTCACAAATCCCAGAATCTAATAAAGAAGAGGTGTCAGTGCTGGGGCCAGAGAGACTTCAGATACCATTGCATCTTTCTCATGTGGAGTCTTGTTAGGGGTATCATGACAATCAGATGCCACAAGACCCGGAATCCTGATGTAGCCCCTCACAGTGACAGAAGTCTGAGTGGAAACACCTGAAATAAATCCATTTTTCCCAAAGGAAAAACTCTTTATATTGGAGGTGTCTAGCTGACACCCCAGGAACACAATCCTGTGCAATGGAGTCATAAAAGACTTTTGAACATTCTTTGGGAATCCCAGCCTGCATAGTAGATTTCTCACCCAAATAAGAGATGCCTGACACTTTCTAAAGACTTTCCCTCTTCCACTGCCGCTTTGCTTTCGGACACCCCGCCAAGGGTAAGAAAGTTGACTGAATATGGAAAAATGTGGATACCCTGTAGCCTACAATGGGCTACAACAGAAGCTAGACACTAAATGGAGCAGTGGATAGGCCAAAGAGTAAGGCAGATATCTGATAATGTAATCCAGCCACACAAAAACGTATAGAAACATCTGAAATCTAGATTAACAGGAATGAGAGGAGCATCTTTTAAATCTAAGGTCACCCTTCTTCCTCATTTAGGTTTTTTTTTGGCAACAGGTTAAGTGAAACCATTTGGGTACCATCGTATACTGGTTTAGAAAAGAATGGTTCAGAACCAAACTCCAGGTATTTTCTCTCTTCAGAGACAAACATTCTTGAATAAAACACTTTCCTAACTGGGAAGGGGGAACTGTTTGTACTACACTCCTCCTCCAAGACAGGTGTAATACAGGAGAGAACAGAGGGGTTTGCTCTGGTGGGTGTGGAATAATTCCATGAAATGGAGGAATTTCTTTCCATTGCCATTTGTAACCCTCTGAATCATCCTCAGAACCAATTCCTCTGAAGCTATCTGCTGCCAAAGAGATAGAGATTCAAACTTTCTGGAAGGAATAAGACTGACAGGATGTGTGCAAGCGTAGGGTGGTGGAGGTGGCTTATATAGTAATTCTGTCTTGACTGTCCTATGTTGAAGGGGGGGGGGGGGGGGGAGTCATCCTGCCTTCTTTTGGAACCTCATTGCCACTGTTTTTTAAACTTCAGCTTACCAGCATTTTGCGGAGACTATTTTGTTTCTTGCCAAAATTGAAAAAGTGGGAGCACAAAATCCTTTGGGAAATTTGGAGGAGGGGGGGCTGAAAATTTTGAACATTTTATTAGCTTACCTCTCATCACATTTTTGATAACCGCTGGAGAAGATGGTACAAAATCTCTATCCAAACGAGAATTTTTTTTTTTTTTTAAATCTAGGTTTTGAGAACACAGCTAAATAAACCTACTCAACGTAGTACCAGTGATAACAGTCCTGAATGTAGTAAGGAAAGTCATATACACTTTAATCAGTAGTGACCGGAGGAATTTTTAAACCAGCCAATGTATATTTTCTTCACAGTAGGGAGTTCCAAATAACATTTATTCATACTTAGAACAGCTTAATAGTGCAAAATTCAAAAAAACTTAAAAATTGCAGAAGCATATACTTCCACAAACTTTTCAATTGTTTTGTTATTGTCAGAAGGGGAAGATAAGAATGAAAGTGCTTGGCAGCAGCTGGGTCAGATCGGGAGTGAATGCATAAACACTGTAAAGACTGAGAAGCATTGTACATTCTCTTTCTTGGGCGCAGCTGTCAAGGAAACCACAGCCTGTGACAAACATCTGCCAGTGCTGACAGCAATGGGGAGATGGGAGGAGGTACTGGGAATTTCAGTCGTTCACAGGTCACAGTATTTTTTGAGGGACTGAGAAACCCTCAGTGGCCTACCAATGAAAACACTGGCACATTCAGCAAAAAGTATTAGAGAAGCTCAAACAGGGAGTTTCAGATGAAATGGACAAAGTCTGAATCAGAAAAAAATGTGTACTCATCTCACTTCCCTCTCCAGATTCAATTTCTTGAATTTCTTCAAAAGAGGGGGAATCCCTTTTTCTTTTATCAGAACCACCTAACAAGTTCAGCAATATCCTGAAACAGACTTAAAACTACTCTTGTCCAGTGAAACTGATGGAGATACTAGAAAAAAGAGAAAACTAAACATTTATTTTGAGAAGAAATTTGAGGCATACAATATTACTAAAGGCAGAAACTGCTTCCCCAAGGATGGACCCATTCTGGCTACCAGTTCACCCAACACCAAAACGGGTGGTTCCCCCTGTTTAGAGAGGGGCCCACAACAGCCGCAGAGAAGGTGCATGGTGGCTGTATAAATTCCAGGGAAATACACGAGTGGTATGAGGAACCAGCTTTGACCACAGCTAAGTCACTATCTGTAGCAGAGGAAATTTACTAACCTACTATGGTGGAAATTGTTGTTTACCTATTTGTGGCTGAAAGAAGGACCAACCATGGGACTGGTAGGTTCTTCCATGGCCAAACCAAAATGGTGCTCATTTGCTGGGAAACTAAGCAGCATGTGCCAGTAAAACAAAGTTCTCAAAAAATAAACAAGAAAAATTAACATCTTACCATGACATTTCATCTGTGTTGACGATCTTCATTTATCCTAGACTGTGGGGTTCGGTTCAGACTCTGCAAATACTTCACACCTCACACCTTCCAAAAACCCTCGAGATTAGCTCTACCCAGAATGATCCTCTCAAGACTACCTCATAATACAGTAAGACAGGAAACAGCAGCTCAGAGAAGACCATATCTGTATTCAAAAAGGAATAATTCAATTTGATGGAATAAAACATTCCACCAAGAAGCTCGAAAGGCAGGGGGAAGCAGGGTGGGGGATGTCAAAGATAAGAAGATAAACACAGATGGGGCACTATGGTACAACAACTTTTTCTGTGGTCAATCTTCACTTGATCCTTGACTGTGGGACAGAGTCCCTAGCTACCAAAACCTTGGAAGGTCTCATGGAAGAATATTTGAGCAGCATCAAACCAAAAGATGCTCGTCTGCCTAGAGACCAAATTCAGCTTGTAATGAGTAATAAAGGTATATGGGGATGCCCAATAAGCCACTGTACATATATCATCTCTAGAAGCTCTGGCATGAAAGACTGCAGAGGCGGCTATTGCTCTCATAGAATGCCCCTTTACAGATCACAGCAGTTGCACTTTCCTTTTGTGATAAACGAAGATTATGCAGTCTGAGCCATCTAGCCAGAGTAAATTTAGAAACTGGTTTGCCCAGAGTAGCAGAAGAGAATGAAACAAACTATCAGATTTTCTGAATTCCTTTGTTCTGTGCAGGTAAAAATTTAATAGTCTGTGAACATCTAGCAAATGAAAATATTCACCTTTGTTTGAAAATTTGTCCAAAAATACAGGAAGTTGTATAGTCTGATTGACATTAGTGTCAGATACTACTTTTCGTAAAAAGGATGAATTTGTTGGCGAAGACAGGTAAGGAGGTTTGCAAGGTAAGGCCTGTAACTCTGATATTCTCCTAGCAGAAATAGCAACCAAAAAAGATCTTCCAGGATAAATGCTTCAAATTGCAATTTGCTGAAGGTTCAAATGGGGAACTAAAGAGTGTAGCACCAGATTCAAGTCCCAAGGTGTAGACTAATCCCTGTATGGAGATCTCAGCAATAAGGTTCCTTTCAGAAAGGCTTTACACAGTTTGACATTAGAGCTGTATCATTTAGACTATTATGAAACTCTGAAATTGCAACTAGATGAACCCATATATACTTGGGGATCCCTCTGAATGGAAAAGTGATGCTAAGAATTCCAAGACCTTATGAACTGGTGCAGAATATAAGTAGAAAGTACTGCCTGAAGCCCATTTTGAATATTTTTGCCACTTACTGCTGTATAATCATCTAGTCAAACATTTGTGGAAGGCTACAACAACTTTTTGAACTGGGGCAGTAAGACTAGTATGCCTTGGAACTAGAGAAGCCATGCAGTGAGCTTGAGATTTTGAAGATTCGGATGACTAAGTCCCTCTGGATGGGACAATAGGTCTGGAGCTGGGTCCAGTGTCCAAGGTTTCTGAATAAAATGAGGCCACAGTAAGGGAAACTGTCAAGGCCAAAATGGAGCAATGAGAATTATCTTATTCTTCGACCTGTTGAATTTCTTCAAAAACTGGGAAATAAGAGGAATCAGGGGGGAATGCTGAAAGAATCTCTCGGTGACTCCCAGGGGGGTGGAATCAGGGCTGCACTTGTATGTTTGTTGTGCAGAGAGATCCCAGCAGGGCTTGCCCCATCGATGGAATATCCTTTCCACCACAGAAGAGTTGAGACCACTCGTGAAACATCAGGATGGTCCTGTTCAATTTGCCACAATTATGTTGGAGCTTTCCAGAATATCCGGTGCGATTAGAAAGTGGCCGAATGAAATTGCCCATTGCCATACTCTGAGTGCTTCTCAACCAAGGGGGTAAGATCTGGTTCCCCCTTGTCGGATGTACCAAAGCACTGACATGTCTGGCTGAATCACAATCATTCCCAAGAGGGAATCCTGTAATGCCAGGAGCACTGCCCTCATCTCTAGACCACTGATGTGCAAACTCTCCTCCAAATGGGACCACATGCCTTGGACAGTCTTTCCCAGATAACCCCCCCCCACTCTATCCGGGATGCATTTGTGGTTACTATGGCTTTAGGTGGAGTAGGGACAAAGGGACGGCCCGACAATGTCACAAAAATGGAATTACCAACTCTGGTCCTTTCTGCATAAATATATCAGTACTTGACGGGACATTGGTTAGCTCAGTAATGACCACTGTGATGCCAAGACCCATTGTATTGTTTCCCTTGCAAGGTTTCACATGCGAAGGTCGCCATGGATCCTAGAATCTAACACCAGTCTTACAGTCACTGTTCTGTTGTGAATAATCTGGCCTACTTGTGATTTTATTCTTTGAAGTCTTTCATGGGGTAGACACATGATACAGCTGCTTGTTTCTAATGCCACCCCTATAAACTCTAAATGTTGTTAGCTCTAGGTGAGATTTTTTCATAGTTGACTGATTCCTAGCGAAGCACAAGTCTGAAGCCCATAGTTCCTTGCCAACTTCATGCTACTCAAGTCAGAAGCGACACTTCATGACACCCATGCAGACGGGAACTGAAAGTTCGACTGCTGAATCCTACATTAAGGCACATCCACTCGTGCATGAATCATGCCATCCCAAATAGCACCAAGATGCTCTCCTCCAAAAAAAGGAAGCCAATTTGGTGGTCCCCTGCCACAAACAAACTTTACAAAAGGAAGAAACTGTTGCAGAAGAGAGGAAAATCCCATGATGCAAAAAACTCCCTTACCAGCCTCAGTAAGAAGCGGAGATCCCTCAAAATCCTCCAAAGCCAGGAACGAAAATAAAACGGACAAAGATTCCAAAGACAACCACAAGGCATTCTATAGCTGTCAAAAATCTAAATGGCAATACTCAGATCTGCTCTGAGCTACACAGCATGGCATAGGGCCCATCTGAATACTGAAAGATTGCCAAATTCCGGTAATGGCCACACAGGTAAAAAAAACACTCTCCAAAGCTAAGAATACAGTATCCATGGGACCAGATGACATCCCAGGCTGTGTACTACATGAACTACAATATGAACGGGCACCTCAACTAAGTGCCATGTTTAATCATAGCCTCACCTCAGGCTTCGTGCCTAAGTGGCGTGCAGCTACAGTTATCCCACTCCACAAGGGGGGGATTCACCTTGGATCCTAGGAACTACCGCCCCATCAGTCTGACTAGCCTGATCTGCAAGGCCATTGAACTTATAAACAAAGACATTGGCAACCTTCAAACACTGGACTCCACCCAGTTTGAGTTCGTGAAGGGCCGATCTCGTCTCCTGAACCTGACTGACCTCTTCGAATCAGTCTCCCGAGCTGTGGACGATGGTAAGGCGGTCCACACAACCTATCTGGACCTTGCCAAGGCTTTCGACACCATCCCACACTCTGGAATCGTAGATAAACTTACTAAGCTGGGCATTAATCCCTACGTCACTTGATGGGTTTCCAACTGGCTTAATGACAGAACCCACACGGTAAAAGAGCAAGACTCCAAATCCAGCTCCAGACAAGTAGAGTACCTCAGGGTTCAGCCCTGGGGCCGCTCTTGGCATCTACTTCTCTGAAGTATAGGCCAACACTAAGGGACTCTGGCTAACAACGTTCGCAGATGACTGCAAACTTGCAGCCATTATTGAATCCCCAAATGATGTGGATATTCTACAGAAGGGTCTTACAGAAACAGATGCTTGCTGCCAGAGCCATGGGCTCAAGCTCAATACCAAGAAATGTACAGTTATCCCCTCTGGGAAAAACATGCACCTGTGAATTACCACACAGGTGGCAGTACACTAAACACCGAAAATGTGCTGAGACTTAGGGACACAGGTGGACAAGTGGTCTCACCTTCGATAATCACATCACCACAACAATCAGAAAATCTGTCTATGTGGCACACCTCATCACCAAGGGCTTTTCATCCAGAAAAAAAAAAAAGGTCATTGTCCCACTGTACTCATCCCTCAATAGACCCATTATAGACTACAGCACTCCATTTGGTATGTACCTCTCAAACCATCTGCAACTGGAAAGGCCGCAGAAATAACTCACTAACAAAAAAAAAAAAAAAAAAAAAAAAAAAAATCACAGGCCTAAAGCTGATGCCCTATACGGACAGCCTAAAAAAAAACTCCACCTATACTCTGTCGCATATCGTCTACTCAGAGGCATCTCTGCTTAACATACAAGGCCACGTCAAACCCAGAGCTGTTGGACATGCTATACTTAAAGAAATCCCAATCCCTCAGAGCCACATACTCCAGGGATCTAAACATCACAATGAACAAAACATGCTGGAGGGATAGGTTCCTGACCAAGAGACTCCCTAGACTCTGGAACAGAATGCCCATACATGTCAAGCAGTGTGTGCCTCTTTTGCCCTCTTCAAAAAAAACCTTTACGATTGGATGGGAGATGGGAAATTCACCCCGGGGATCACGTCAGTCGCCCTGCTAGACAGGGGCCCAGGGAAGTAAATATTGTGGGAAGAAACAGCCAGGGATTTGTTATGGCTAGGCTTGTATAGCCCTAGGGCCGATAGCTTAGTACCAACCTATGGAGCAGTAGTTGCGGTAATGAGGGAGTAGTCTAAGTTTGGAAACACCCAGAATCCTTGCAATTTGAAGTGAGCTGCGACCACTGCTATGTATCTGAACACCCTGGGGGCTGTGGTGAGACCAAAGGGCATGGCTCTGAAAGTACAGTTGTGTACACTTATCATAAATGTAGATGTTCAAGTGTATTCACTGTTGCAGTCATTACATTTGGGTTATCTGCTTGCAGGTAGCCCTCAGCTAGCCTGATTAGCAAAGGCTTGGGTCCTGTGTCGGTTGCTGTCTCTTCTTCCATGACGTCAGGTAGTCAGGGGTATAAAACATGCAGCCGACTCCATTATACCAGTTTTTCTTGCCCCAGATGTCAGGTGCCCCCATAATGGGAAGCAATTATATACCAGGTTACATCTCCAACAAAAAGCAAAACCACCAGAAAGCTTAAATATAGTAAATAAGAGAGGTATAGCCAAGAGAAGTCAGGGGGCTGGAGGGAGGGTAACCAGGACTGCAACAGTGAATACACTAACATCTCCATTTATGGTAAGTGTACACAACTGGACTATGATCTTCGTGTTACACTGTTGCAATCATTAAATTTGGGTAGATTCCCAAAGCTACAGGGAGGAGGCAATTAGAGCACATTAGGACCAGCTATTTGGCCCTGCAAGACTGCAGTGGCAAAACCAGCTCTGGATTTAGAAAAAATTGGCAAGTGGTAATGCTTGGTGAAGGTATGTACAGAACTCCAGGTAGCAGCTTCTAGGATGTCCCTGGTAGGAACACCTCTGAGAAAGGCTGTTGAATTAGATGCAGCACTGGTGGAATGTGATCTTATCCCCTGTGGGGTAGGTTTTCCATGGTGCTTATAGCAGAAATGAATGCAATGGCCTACCCACTTAGAAATGGTTTGCTTTGAAATGGCCTTCCCCTCTGCCCCTGCAGCAAAGGCAACCAGCAGCTGTTCAATTTTCCTCAGAGGCTTAGTCCTGTCCAAATAAATTGGTCTGTGCACATCCAAAAAGTGCAGTATTCGTTTTCCTTTGTCCTGTGGATTAGAAAAGAAGGTTGGCAAATGAATGGACTGATTAAGGGCAACACTGGATACCACCTTGGGCATAAAGGATTTGTCCTGAGGGACAACCTGTCCGCATGGAAGATGAAGGCCTTCACTGCCACGAGGGCAAACAGGTCCAACTCTGGGCTCACCCATTTGTTTCTCAAAGTTAAATATCTTTGGTTCCAGTTTCCACTCATGTGGGTCCAAGAGATTTCTGCTTACGTCGTCTGCCAGTGAATTTAGCTTGCCTGGTAGGAACCGAGCTTGTAGGTGCACTTGGTAGCTCAAGGCTGTGTTCCACAGAGCCAAGGCTAGTCTGCAGAGAGGGTATGAGTGGGTTCCCCCTTGCTTATGTACAACATAACAGTGGTGGTGTCTGTCTTTACAAATAATTGTCCTGGAAGAATATGGTCCTTGAAGGCTGTCAGAATTCTGTACAGCTAACATTTTTTTTTTATTGATATGCAGGTGCATTTGATTCTGGTTCCATTTGCCCTGAATGCACTTGCCCTGCTAAGTGAGCCCCCCATGCATAGTCTGATGCGTCTGTTAGGGTTTGGGTGGCAGAGGGTAGAGTGAATGGCACTCCCTTGTTGTGGTAGCAGGCCTCTGACCACCACAGGAATTCTGTCTTTATACAAGGAATGATAGGAATAATTGATTCCAGATCCTGAGAATGTTGGCTCCATAGGCTTTTTAGACACCGTTGTTTCCTCATATGCAGTCTTGCATATGGAATTTGTAGGATGCCAGAGGCCATGAACTCCAAGGCTTGCAGTATTTTCCTTGCAGATAGCTGGGTCTTTGTGGCCAGTAGTTTGAAGTTGGCTGTCAAACTTTTTCTCTGATGTGAGATGGGCCATCTGGGAAGTTGTGTTCAAGCTTGCTCCCAGGAATACAATCTGTTGCCAGGGTACTAAGTGGGATTTCTTTTTGTTTATGGTGTACCCCAATGAGGACAGAAGTTTTACAAATGCCAGATTTATTAGCATGTCCTGGCTTTCTGCCTGGATTAGACAATCGTCCAGGTATGGGTATACTTGAATATTTCTTTGCCTGCAGAATGAAATGACTGGAGCTAGGCACTTTGTGAATACCCTGAGCACAGTAGATAAGCCAAAGGGCTGATGGTGCATGTAGCCTGCTCTGAAGCGTAGGTATTTTCTGCAAGATTCCCTTATTGGGATGTGCAGGTAAGCTTCCTTTTAGTCCAATGTTGCCAACCAGGCATCTTTGCCTAGCATGGGAAGCAGCTGATGAAGAGTTAGCATTTTGAATTTTGAGATTACCAAAAAGGTGTTTAGGATAGAGAGGTCCAGGATAAGACACCAGGAGATGTCTCTTCTGGGTACCAGGAAAAGTCTTTAGTAAAAACCTTGTCCCCATTCCTCTGCTGAGATTGGCTAAAAAGCCTTGAAACTTAGAAGAGAGAACCTGCTGTTGAGCCTCTGCCCACTGATTTGGGGGTAGGTCTGGCCAACCGTTTGGGGGTTGGTAAGGAGTGGAAGTAGAATCTGTAACCTTGGGGAAACTATATTAAAAACCCATTTGTCACGGGTAACGAGTTCCCAGTTTTTTTGCATGAAAGGCGATCTTTCCCCCTAAAAGGAGCAGTCAGTTGAGCAGGGCTTGGAAGGTTTAAGGTTAAGTCATTGTGACAGTTTACCACGGGGGGGGGGGGGGGGGGTCTTACTACTTCCAGCTTTGGAAGTGGGAGCCCCCCACTGCTTAGGACTGTGAGTGCCTTGAGACTGTAGCCTGGGTGGTCTGCTGTGTCTGGGTTTAGACTGAAGGCCTGGAAGAGACAGGAAAGGGCCAATTCTTAGAAGGCCAATGCCTACTAAATCTGGGAGGCTGTACTTGCAGGAAATCTTTAACAGTTTGCATAGATTTAGCTTTTTCCTCCATCTTTTTAAGTCCTCCTTCTGCTTTGTTGCCAAACAGGTGGTCTTGGTGTAAGGGAGCATCCAGTAATTTAGCTTTAACATGATCTGGCAATGTTTGCTCCTTAAGCCAAGCATGCCTTCTAAGAACAGACCCAGTGACAGCAACCCTGCAAGATGCCTCTGAGTCAAAACCACATTGCAAAGTATGTTTGCCAACTTGTTCAGCAGAATGCATTAAATCCTGTAATTCTATTTTCAGCAGTCAGGAATCAACAATTTTCTTTTTAAGTAATCCAATAATATGATGCTGATACTATATGAAACTGGCAGTTTAAGGCCCTAATGGCCAAAGTAGCAGAAGTTTATACCTTCTTACCCCATCTGTCCAGGGCCCTGGAATCTCTATCAGAGGGCGTAGGGTTTTTGGCAGTAGTAGCCTTAATGCCTTTGGGTCCCTGTGAAATGGTCTCTGGGTCCGCAGGAGGATTCAAAGAAGAACTTGTGAGAATCAGGTACTCTAATACCGGTCAGGTTTCCTGGGAGCCGGAGGTAAAGTGTCTGGGGCCAGGCTAGATTCCAAGAAGGCATCAACTACAATGTCCAGAACAGGTGGGATAGCTAAAGGCCTGTGTTGAGTTATGAGTAAGAATTCCCTAAGCCTCTTTTTGGAGTCAGAGTAATCCTGGCTTTCCCAGCAGAAATGCTCCACAAGTGTGTGCAAAGTTTTACCAAAAGAAAAATCTTCTGGAGGGGAAGCAGAGGGTATTGAGTCCTCTGCATTAGAATCCTCATAGGTAGACAAGGGCAAATCCCGGAAATCAGAAGACAGAAATTTCAGACTCCTGATCAGAAGGAATATCAGTTCTAGGTCTCTTAGAGGGAGAAGGCTGTCTTCCCTTAGAGTAATGAGGGACTCAGCCATTCTTATCACTTGTTTAGGCATATGGGCCTGACCTTGCGGTTTGGACGTCTGTCTTCTAGGCATGGATCAAGTTTTAGGCCTTGAAGATGGTTGTCTGTCTGATATGCATGTCAGTAGGCCTGAATACACCCTCAGAGATCGGTGCCTGCACAGCGGCTCTGGACCCATCCAAGGTAGAGACATCCACAGATTCCACAGTCGAAGCATCTTGTGATATACCGGACTCAGAATGGATCTCAGTAGAGGCCTGCGAATCTGAAGTAGCTGGTTTCAGGGGCTGCGAAAGCGCCTTACTGTGTACCAACAAACTGGAGACTAAGTTAACCGAAGCACCGTCGGCAGCTTTGGATCTATGCGGTCTGTCTCTATCTTTACATTTTTTCAGAATGTCAGTAGTCTGATTTCTTACTGAAGCCATTTCTGGATAATTAAACAGAGAACCGAAATAGTTTGCTGCAAAAATGACCCGGCAACAAATAGAGTATTGAATAAGGCACAAAACCGACAGCGAGGGGTGTCGTGGTCTGGGCCTAAGCAAGGAATGCAGTACGAATGAAAATATTTGAGGTATTTGCTTTCTACAAGTAATACAATTGTTAACTTTTACTGACATTGGTTTAGAGCAAGAAAAATGATCCCCAACAAGGTACTTAGCTTTTTTTTTTAAGACTTTGGTTCTGAAACCCAAAAATGAAAATTTCAGGACTCTGCCACCGGCACTTGCTAACTGCTTCGGGTACTGCACGGCAAGAATGACTAATGTAATGGTGTTGGCTGCATGCTTTATACCCCTGACTACCTGACGTCATGGAAGATGAGAAAGCAACCGACGCAAGACCCAAGACTTTGATAATAAGGCCGGCTGAGGGATACCTGCAAGCAGACAACCCAAATGTAATGACTAACAGTGAAACACTAACATCTAATGGATGACTGGCTCCCAGCCAGAAGTGCAGAAATCTTCTGGAACATTTGTCTTTTTGTGATGCACATCCTGAAGATCTGAGCACATCCAATCATCTTTCCCTAAGAACGGGAGAATAGGCTGAACTGTGACCATCCGCAATTTTGTTTGTTGAATTGACTTGTTCAAGACACAGATCCAAAATTGGTCTCCAGTTCTCTATTTCCTTTGGCACTAAAGAATCTTGAGTAACCTCCAGATCCTATCTGGTCTGGTGGGGCTGCGATGGCTCTTTTGCCTAGCAGTTTTTGAATTTCTAGAACTGCTGCATCCCTGTGACTGAGCTAAACATCTGGGATTCTCTTTGGTTGTTTGGGTTGTTTCAAAAAGGGATTAAAACCTCTGGCTATAATCCATGCACCCAACTGTCCATTGTTATGGTTAGCCTAGCAGATAGGTGCAGGGAAAGTTGCCCCTTGACTGCCTGCAGAAAACAGCCATTGGGTCTTCATTCTGCAGCACTGCTGAGTTACCAGAGTACAAAGCCCTGGAACCCTTATTTTTGTGGACCACATTTGCCTCTGGCACGGCATTTTCCATTATAGGTCCCCCTCTGCCCTGGGGCAGAGTCACTACCATTGAGGCCTGGAAAGGCCCTTGGGACTTTTTGAACCATAGCTTGCATATCTTCTGGTTCTTGGAGTAGGGCTGTTGGAGTGGGAAAGTGTATTCCCACGGCAGAAGAGTATTTCCATCCTTCTCACATCTAACAAGGGTCTCAACTTTGGGGCCAAAAAGGGATGTTACATCAAAGGGAGCACTGATGAAAGAAGTCTTAAATGGCACTGCAAACTCACATAAGCACATCCAGGCACATCTCCATCATGGCTAACCAGAACCCGATGCCCTAGTCGGCCCTTCAGCTGTATGCGCAATGAGACTCTCGGACAAATTACATACTGAATCCAGGGATGCCATCTGGGAGGCTACTTTAGCCTGAACCCCCTTAGCTATGGTTCCTGTTAGTGTCTGATGGCTCCTTTATCAGATCTCGTTGAAGCCTGGTAAAATGTGCCATGAAGTTCAAGGACTTAACTGCGAGGGTCGAAGCATATGAGAGCTTCCCAAATCTATCCATCATCCTACACTCCTTACTAGGAGGATGGATAGTAGGACTTTCACCAGCAAGTTCTTTTTTGCAGCTGCTGCAACAACATCTACTGGCACCCCTTTAGCCCAATGCTGCTGATCCGCAGGAGCTGACAAAACACAAGTCTGATCTGTTAGGGATTGGTTTGATGGAATCGGGAATCTTCCAAGCCCGCTGCGCTATCAACTTTCTTAGTGAGTGGAGATGTCCAAGCAGAAGATGGTCGGGCCCGGAAAGCCATCTAGGTATACGGACTGAGGAAGGTTGTTGGGAAGTCCAGCCACTCCTCTAAGGATCTCCAGAATGTAACAGAATGAGAAACCTTCTGGGGGTAATCTTGGGAACCTTCCCTTTCATCAAAGTCAGTTTCTGTGCAAGGCTCTACGACAGTCCAAGTGCTTCTTCTTGCACTTTCTCTTCTGAGGCACCTCCTCTATAGAACTGGCCGGAAGTGTTGGAAGAGGACAAAACCACCACAGTTGAATCCAGAGGCTTTTGTGCCCGCTGTTCCAGGTCAGAAGTTGGTGGTATCTGGGCGAGGGGAAGGACTGGGATGCCGTTCCAAGAAATGAATCGACTGGGAGCCTGTAGTGGACAAGGCCCTCTCACCATGGCACAAAAAGCAGACCTCCCTGTAGAGAAATGGGAGCCTGTAAATCCGACTTTTGCGAAACTATGGCCCCATCCCGCAAAGAGATGGCCAACCTCGAGCCCAAAGCCCAAGATGAACTTAATGTGCCGAAGCCCCAAGAAGTATGGACCTCTCCAATAAGATGTGTAGCCACATTCCCCATAACAGACCAGAAAGCTTCGAGCCCAAGAGGTCTCTGGTTCCAACAGAATCAAAGCTCAGGGTAGTAATCTGAGCGGGAGACAAGGACCTCAGCGGCACCAACACAGTCTACACCGGGACTGACATGAATCGAGAACTCAGAATGCTCAAATGGAGTCACAGGAGGAAAGAGAACCAGATTCAAGACCTATAAAGGTCCACAGCCAGAAGTGCTAGAAACCGAAGTGACTAATCCCCTCGCTGCCAGCAGCTGGTGTACCAGTCTCAGAACATCGGAGTCAGAGGCTCTTGGTGGAACGGATCAAATAGACAGACAGGGACCGGGGTCTAATCCAAGAATGGGCTTGGCAGTCTGTCTACAAAGCGGTCAATTTTCAGAGAATATCTTGTTCTGGACAAATCTTTAAAGAACTCTTTTGGTTCCAAGATCTGTGGAACAGAGGGGGGAAAAGTCTGATCTGAGGCAGTAGTGGGTGCTGTAACCGTTGGTGCAGAAATAGGCATCAATGGCACCGGTGATGGTTGCTGCTTTCCATTCAGTTCCACCGAAACTGTGAGAACTGAGAAGGATTTGGCCTTTTTAATAGGCGGTTCCGACAAAAGTGTTGGAACAGAACAGCTCTCCTCTGCTTTGAACCTTCATGTCTGGAGGAGGAAGAAACAGAGCTAACATCAGTCAGATGTCACAGATGTGCCTTTATCAAAGCTAGACTTTATCAGGCCTTTCAAAATGAGCTTATTTTTTCTCTCTACGAGGTGCCAGTGACTAAAGGCATGAGAGATGACGGTCTTTTTGAGGGTGGACTGGGCTCCAGCAATAGACACAAGGAATGCCCATCGGAGTTCAGAAGTTTATGATCACACTTCTGGCATATCCAAGTCAGAAGTGCCTTTAGACTTCTCAGACATGTCAAAAAAGGTCACTGTCATACACAGAGAAGAGAAACAGTCTAGAAATTTGAGTAAATTTTTTTTTTTTTGAAGGAAACCCCTACCAACAATGGTATGAAACTGCTACCACAGTGGTAACACGATAGAGGGAAGTACCACAAACAATGGTACAAAAGATTACTGTAAAGTTAGGCAAAGGAGAAACACACCAATAAAGTCAAGAAAAGAGTTGGGTTAAGAATAAGACTAGAGAGAAAACTACTCATGAGTTTGAAAGGGTGAACAACAGTGTGATAAGAAATGGCTAGCTCAAGAGCTGACAGGAGAGGAACACTTCTTAAAGCAGCAAACGAGAGCTGAGGTAATCTTGACAAAAGCATTCTGGGTAGAACTAAGTGAGTTTTTGGAAGGCTGGAGTAACAGCAGAGTCTGCTCAGATATACAGAACTGAACCCCACAGTCAAGGATTAAGTGAATACTGACATCAGATCACAAGTTTTATAACATTTCAAAGAATTAATTTATTAGCAATGAAAAAACTAGATGTGTTATGAAGGCGGACAAGGGTGGAGGCATACTTGTTACGGGTACTGACAAGTTACATAATGAAAATAAAGAACATGCTGAACATACCAGAGTTTTACTCTAAACACCCCTTTGAGGAGGTTAAAACTGCCTATACAGAATGGACAGATAAGCGAAGTTCTTCATTAACCATTGTGGTTATTAGTGAAAACTGAGTATTTGAACACTCCTCACACTAAGTCACCTTGTTTTTTCAGGATTCCCAAACTCTATAAGAATAGGGAAGATCCACCTTACAGACCCTGTTATTGCAAGTGGAGGTTCCATATCACAGGCCACTGCCATATACTTTATTTTATTCTACAGCTTTTTGCTGAAAAGAAATCTTTTATTTTGGATTCACTTGATTTTTGAAGAAAAATAAGTGTATGTGAATAAACAAAGCATTTAGGTAACTACTGGCGTTGAAGCCCTATACACGGTTGACACACATGTACTGTAATGAAACAGCAACAGAGACATAGCAGAAACAACAATGCTACACAAAGGCAAACTGAACTTTTGGGAAAGGTAATAAACTTAGTGTGGAGTTACAATTTTTTTTCAGCTTCTTTGGCCAGGCTTACAAACAGACAAGGGGGATACCCATGGGTGAGGCTATGACCCCAAGCCTGGCCAATGTAGCCTTAGGCAAGTGGGAGGAGGAATTTGTACTGCAAAGTGAATAGTGGAGTTTTATGAACAGCTACCTTCGCTTTAACGACAATGTATTCATAGTCTGGCAAGGTAAGAAATCTAAACTCACGGAGTTTATCCATTACATCAACAGCTCCACCTCCTTCCTGAAATTTACCACTTTCTTCAGCTCGGAGTCAGCGCAGTTCTTTGACATGACTGTCAGTACTGATAAAGACAGAGGAAAATGAATTAGTAACTTGTACAGGAAACGTGTCAATAAGAGTTAATGACTTACTTCACAGAGGTAGTATGCATCCAGTAAAACTAACAATGATCCTATGTGGAATATGCCTTTTGGTAGAATTACGCAACAAGGACACCCTAACCCAAAAAAAGAGAAAAGAAAAGTAAAGACAGTTGCATTCTTACTTGCACCTGGGATTTCATACAATTAAAGCCATTATTAAGAAGTGGGCCATCTTCACTGACAATCAGCAACTTGTAAGGGTTTTAGGAGATCACCATACTTTTGTATATAAAAACAGAAGCATAAGTAGCTATGTGGAAAAGAAAAATAAAGGAATACCAGGATGACATGAGCACTAAAATCTGTGGGCCACCTAACCTCCCTGTGAATACTTGGAGTGCGACTCATCTGAGTGCCCCTATCTTAAAAAGATGATGAAATCTTCAGTAGGCGGTAAAGAAAAGTTGTGGAAATTCTTGCCATAAAAATAAATGCCCTTCTGTTCCATGTTGCAGTATTCTGTACAGTTGTGTTTCCCTTCTTGCTATCCGAACAGCCAGCCAGTACACAAAAGTTTACAGTCATTGTATGGTGCGTGGGACATCTGACGTGGCTAGCAGAGCTTTGGCCAAAAAAGTGACATCTGAATGCACCAGACTTCAGAACAGTGTGTCCCAGTCAGCAGCAGTCCCAAAGAAGGTAGTGCAAGTTCTGTGCCATCCAAAAAGGGAAATACCTGGCATCAATAGGGGAGTAGGTGGGAGGGAAGGAATACTGCAACATGGAAGAAAAGGACATCTATGGTTATGGTAAGATTTTACACAACTTTTCTATGTCCTAGTCACATGTTGCAGTAATCTGCACAGTTGGGTGGAGTGCCAAAGCTCACCAAGAGGAAGGGGCTGGTGGCCTAGAAGAATTCTCCAGGAAACCATGGAGGATAGCCATGGGGAATCCACCAATGGACCTAGAGAAACCTGGTCTATTTTGCAATGTTTTGTCAGTGTGCACGCAGAAAACCAAGTGGCTGCTTCAAGAAATGTGAACATGTCCAGTCCTTTGAAGAAGGATCCAGATGAGGCCACTGCCCTAGTGGAATGGGCTTTAATACTGCCTCAAGTGTTTACCATGGTGTGTGTAACAAAAGGTAACAGCCTTGGAAATCCAGACTGAAATTGTTTGCTTAGTTGCTGCTTTCCCCAGAGCCCTGGGGTAGAAAGAGAAACAATTGGTCAGCCTTTCTGATGTTCTTTTGTGCAGATAGAACCTGAGCTGTTGGTGCACATCAAGGGAATGGAGTATTCTCTCACAGTCTCCCTGTGGGTTGAGGAAGAAAGTGGGCAGGTGGATGGCTTGGTTTAAGGAAAGGTCATGGACCATCTTGGGCATGAAGGAAGGGTTGGTTCTGAGGGTTACCCTATCTCCGTAGAAGATGAGGAAGGGAGGAATAGCCATGAGAGCCTGCAACTCAAACACTGCTAGATGAAGTCAAGGCCACCAGCAGAACAGTCTTCCATGTGCAGTGTTTTAGGGAAGCTTTGGATGCTGGCTAAAAGGGAAGTAGTGTGAGCTTCTAAGACATAGTTCAGGTCCCATGGAGGCGGGATGGGCTTCCTCGGTGGCCCGAGATGGAGTACCTCCTTAAGGAACAGTTTTGCGGGTGCTCTGGAAGCCAAGAGGGGGGTCTAGAGGTATGCAGGGAGAAATGGCAGACAAATGGCCTTTAATGGAGTAGCATGTTAATCCCGTCTGTAAAAGTTTACACAGGTAGGACAGCACCAGAGGGACCTCACTTTGCATGGGTCCAACTGCCTTCTATGACACCATATGGAGAATCTTTTCCACTTGGATACACAAGATCACCTGGTATTGTTTCCTGGCCTCCTGCAGGACAATGAGCACTCACTTGTTGTATAAGTGCCTAAAAGGGATCAAAATCCTATAACCCACAAAGTGAGGTGAAGAGATTACCACTGAGGGTGGATTTAGGTTTCCTTGTGCTGTGCAAGTAGGTCCCCTCTGAGGGGTAACTTGTGGTGATTGCCCTTGGCTAACTGGAGGAGGAGGGAGAACCAATGTTGTTTTGTCCAATAGGGCGTCACCAGCAAGATTTCTGGTTTGTCCTGCTGGATCTTCAGCAGGACTTTCTGAACAAAGTCCTCCTTTGGCTGGTTGATGGAGCAGTCCTGGCAGGAGTGGATTGCTTCCCGGGAGCTTTTCTAGGTCTGGAAGAGGGAGAGGGACCTGAATGCTTCCTGATAAACTAGGTTTTGGATTGATCATTCCTTTGAAATCTGGGAATTGGAGATGCAAACAAATGTTTTAAGTCCCGCATCTCCCTACCTTTTTGTTGCAAAGACTAACAAGTCTGCAACCTTGGCTCCAAACAGCGCTGAACCGTCCAAAAGTGCTTCTACTAAATTAGCCCTGAAATCATCTGGTAAGGGCTGGAGGCGTAGCCAGGAATAACTTCTTAAGGCAGAAGCCGATGTTGCCAACCTAGCTGAGGCATCTGCAGCATCATAGTTACACCTGGAGTGTCTGGTCACTTGTGAGGTCAGGGAAACAAGGGAGGACAGTTGAGCTTTGGCTGGGGAGTCAAGAGATCAGAAAGATTTTTCCAAAAGGACTAAGGCCTATTTAGACGTGTGATAGCAGACTGCTCTGAAAGCCAGAGTAGCATAAGTGTACACCTTTTTGGCCAAACACTCAATTGCCTTGCTGTCCTTGTCAGCAGCGAGGAGAGTGGTAGAGGGCAATAATTTAGAAGCCTTTGCAGTAGAGACTGAAGTGGTGGCTGGGTCTACAGCTGGGCATTTTAACAGGAACTTAGCTGTCTCCAGGACTTTGTAAAACCTATCAAATCTGCAAGGGACTGGAGGTTGGGAATCTGGATACAAGGATGCTGCAGAGAAGGCATCAAGGCAGGCAGGAAGAATAGGTGGAATAGTAGTGGGAGCTGGGGAATCCATCTGGATCAACTCATGGTACTGTTATTGCACCTCAGTCATTTCTGAAGAATCCCATTTGAAATGCTCTCTCATCTCAGCTATTGTTTCCCCAAAGTTGAGACCTTCTGCAGGGGAATCAGTTTCTGCATTTTCTTCCTCTGGAGAGGCATAGCCTAGTGGGGAAGGGAGTTGGGAGGTGTAAGCTAGGGATTTTTCTGAGGAAGAACCACAGTACTCCTCTTCCACCTGAGAGGGGTCTGGGCCCTAAGACTCAGAACTGGAAGAGGTGTAGTGGAAGTTCCCTTGCACAGTAGGCCACAAGGCCATGAATGCATTAAAGAGGCTTTATGAGGAAGCCTGCCAATCTGGTTGGCTTTCCCTAACTGGAGAAGTATGCTCCTTTTTAACAGAAGGCTTAGCGGGCATTTGAACAGGAGAAGGTGAAGGACCTGATGACTTGAGAAGGAACAGAGGGATCCAGGCTGATCTGCCAAGGGCCTTGGTCCCCCCTTGAGTCAGAATCAGACGTCCGCAGAGCCTTCATGGATATGCCTTCTGCACAGGGTTCTTTAGCATCCAATCTGGTACCAGCTATATCCTAGGTGGCGGAGCCCAAGCGTTCGTCCAGACAGATGCCAGCCACAGGATGAGCACCGGACGGCGGAGGAGCAGTGACAGTAGCAGGCCTTGAGGTCTTGGCCTTTTTCTTGGTGGTTCGGCAGGCAAGTCGGAAGTTCCCTCCATACCCAAAGAGGTTTCTAGGTACAGATTGAGTGCTTGAAGTCTGCTAGGTAAGGTCTTTGGGACAAAGGCCTGGTTAATAGGGCATGCTTTGTAGTCGTGAGACTTTCCTAGACAGAAAAGACAAAAGTTTGTGGGCGTCCTTGTGAGGAATCTGATGGCCACACTTACACTTTCTGGATGACATGAACACACACTAAGATACAACTGAAAAAAGGCTCCCCAACAGGGTACTTAACGGAGTTCAAGAATCTGATGGCCGGGAAAGGCAGGAACACCCAACGTTCAACATGTGCCGAGAAGCACTTATGTAATACTGAACAAGTTGCATACAGGGCCATGTGTAATGGAACTGCCTTGCATTTTATGTTGGTACGACCATGAATAAACTGAAAAGGAGGATTTCTGGCCATCTTTCTGACATCAGACATAGATGCCAGAGGAACACCTCAACTAAACACTTAATAGAACACCCCAGACATTCTAGTTTTAAATTTATCATTCTGAACTGTGTTGAGA
Organism: Protopterus annectens; assembly: GCF_019279795.1. Classification (NCBI taxonomy): domain Eukaryota; kingdom Metazoa; phylum Chordata; order Ceratodontiformes; family Protopteridae; genus Protopterus; species Protopterus annectens. The sequence continues at coordinate 1,968,531,200 of NC_056728.1, forward strand.
TGGATGAGCTTTGAAGGGGACATCAAAGGTGGGGGGGTTGCTTTTTTGGGGGGCAACTATGCTGGCAGCTGAAATTAAATACATTCAGGAAACCACAACTTAACTACTATTACTCTATTAAGTGCGTGTTGAACTTACGTAAGCTGCCACACAGTCTGTAAAGTTTTTTTTTTTTTTTTTTTTTTTTTTTTAAAGGGAATTTGAGGAATATTTTTATTACTAAAACTATACGAAATAATAATGTAGAATTTGGACAAGTGTATACATGTTTAGTTACTTTTAACCTCAATTCTGCTTTGATTAGATTTACTGCATCCCACCAGGAGTTTTTTTTCATGTCGCTATTTCCATACAGTATTGGTATAAGTCCCCCAGTTAACATACTGGTGGACACTCATGCACACACCTGCATACTTCTATACATTACTAGTTTACTTCATCTGCGGTTTTCTGTATACTTTTCTACTAGTTTTCATTGTATAAACATGTTTTGGTGGCTGTAAACATGAGAACTGTCATGACTTTTTTTTTTTTTTTTTTTTTTTTTTTTTTTGCAAAGCACTGACATTTGTTTGAGCTGTTAACTTAGTTTTTTATGCACAGTAATACACATGGATGGCTACATACTAGACATAGCATGTATTTTTAAATTTACAGCGTTCTAATTTATGGTTAGACAGCCATGTGTTTTTCTTCATTTTAGTTCTTGTCACAGACCTGATGAAGGCTTTACTGCATTAGTTAGCCGATAAGTGATCTTAGTTAAAACTTATGTACACATGTTTTTCTTAAATACCTGATCTCGGAAGGTGGGTTGCAAATGGGTAGCGTTTTCCTTAACTAGGATTTTAGTTTGATCTAATCAGTAGTAGCATGTGGAGGCGGGTACGTGCAGTTCTAAAATGCACTTTTACAGCCCTGATTATATTGTTTGCCATGAATAGGCTGGTTTAAAATTAAACAATACATATATTTTCCACACCTACTGCTAAATATATAAAAGCTATGTTTAACACTGTTAAAATATTTGACTTTTTGGTACTGAGAATTGCTTTTCTGTGACGAATAAGGGCTTGTTGCCTTGGAACATTACATGGGTTTCACGATTTTTGGAAATTATTGTGACTCCGCTCACCAACCAAGTTTTAAGACAGCTAGTTTTTTTTTTTTGTTTGTTTTTTTGTTTACTTTAGTAGCACAAAGCAACTTTTCCCAGTAAAAACACAATAAATGGCATTCACTTTTTGGGGCTGTAAAGTACAGTTTCTCCAGAGGAAAAGGTACATAATGTTTAAACAAGCTTTTAAACTGTCAGAAATAAGTGCACTCCTTATTAAGGGTACATTAAAGTCAGGTGACAAACATTTAAATTGAAAATACATGCTCATAAACCGTAACAAAAATATGTGCAAGGTTTTTCCTCAAAACGGAACTCATCTGCACAATGATGGAAAAGCACAAGCCAACCAATCCTCAAAAGCTTGCAAAGGAGCACTCTCCTCGGTGGCAGGAAAGCTCTGAAGGGCTTGGCTCCCAAACCTGTATTTTAGTCAGCTCAGTCTAGACGGACTGTTTGGGCACACGGAAGGTGCCCCGCTTTTCTACCCTGTGCAGGATATAACCTATAAAGCTTAGGTTAATACAGCAGTGATTAATATAAAGAACTTCTGTCAACACAAAATCCCAATATTGCTGATGCCAGAGGAACAAATAGTGGAAACCTTGGCTATGAAAACTAGTCCAAGACTGGTACCAGGAAAGGAGCAAAAGTAAGGGGAGTAAATGTATCAGTTCAGTCATCCCACAGGCTATAGGAATAGAGGACTGCCATACCTGAGCCCTCACAAAGGTGCTTAGCATCCTTTCCCAATCTATATCAACCTAACTCCTGGAAAATCTGACGAACCTAAAGGAAATCTGGGAAGGAAGGCCCAAGCTAAGAAATCTGGAAAGATCCCTTTTTGAAGGCAGTAAGTCTAAAAAAAAGTGTTTTAAGTAAACAAAGCAATACAATGGTCTTGGAACCATTGCAAGATGGCAGCTAAAAAGAGAGGAAGCACAGTGGACTGGGCCATCATAGCCAGGATGAACAAGTTTGGCAACCATTGTAGGTCTTTTTCACATTCCTCCCCTTTTATCATCTCTTGTGTCTATTCTTTTATCTCTAGCCTTCTCTGTTGGTTTTTAAACTTGCTTCTCAGCACCTTTGAGCTGTCACGTGGTCAAAACTGCAGTCAAGAAAGATCTCGCCAGAAGGGCCCCCAAGATTGATCTTGTTCCTATCAATTGGGGCCTGGTAACCAAAGGAAAACTAGGTATCAATAGCCAGAAACTCAAGATGAAGACCATACAAGCGGAGACAAACTAGGTCTGTGCAAACAGTAAATATACAGCACAAAGTACAGTTGGGCAAGTCTTCCTTACCTGTAACAGTAGATACTGAATTCCTCTGCCTCAGTGGAATTCTGCATTACATGCCAAGGTAACTCAGTACTGGCCAGCTTTCAAAAGCTCAGACTCCCACCTTCTCTTCCTGTGACAGCTAATGGGCAGAATATATCCTGAAAGGGAAGCAGACAGCTGTCACAGGAAGTGAATTGTTCAGACTTTTTCGCAACAAGTTTAAGGAAAATTGCCTGAAGTCAGAATCTTCCAGCAACAGTAAATTCATATCCAATCACACCACCATATAAACACTGAACAAACACCAAATCAGAAAGGGTGAAACCCACCTCAACTAAGCACAAAATGAGGCATGGTGGGTGTGTGCTGTCACCAGTAACTAACAGTATGTGTTGGAGTGTAAACAGTACTTGCAAAACTGTACTATGTTCACCATTCCCACTGCTCGGTGGCAGCTTGGGTAGATTCCTAAAGCTTACTGGGAGGTGGAAGAATAAGGATCCAGGAACGCCTGAAGAATGGTCCCACGCAAAGCCTGCTCTGAACTTGAAAAATAATCCAGTTTGTAGTGCATTATGAAGGTATGAACACAGAGCCAAGTTGCTGCCTCCAAAATGCTTAGAGCTCCATTTTCCGAAATGCCACAGAAGAGGATAAGATCCTAGTCCAAGTGAGTGTTTTCTGCTACTCCCATCATGGTAGATCTCTTCATGCAAGATCAAGACGACATTCATACAAGTTTGCTAAGAGATGAGATGACCTTTCTTAGCCACCATATAGGAGACAGACAGCTGTTCAGCATTTCAAAAGGGCTTTGTTCTGTCAAGGTAGTACCCTGAGCTACTGTGGGCATTAAAGGTATGTAGAATCTTTTCTTCCTTGTTTTTTTTTGTTCAGGATACAATACTGGGAAATTGATGGCTTGATTCACAGTAAATTCAGAAAACATGTGCGTAATGCAGATTAGTGTAACACAACCCTGCCCTTTTGAGAAATTAGAAAAGGTTGTCCCACCATAGCAGCTTGCAGCTCAGAGACTCACCTTGCAGATGTCAGAGAAATGGGTACAATTGTCTTCAATGTAATGGACCATAAAACAATCTGTGAAGCAGGTTTAAAAGGAGATCAGGGAGATTTTAAAAAATAAAGTGGAGATCACTGGGAGAAGGAATTTGGTTTCAAGGGGTCTCACATGCAACACACCTTTCTTAACCTGTTTAACCACAAAAATGAAAGAAGGGAATCCATGAGTAGACAAGATGAGATGACCTTAAGATGCACTTCGACAGAAGCATACGACAAACCATCTCTATGCAGCTTACACAAATTTCAAAAACCAGTGGGGTCCAAACTTAAATACCTGCTGCACATCACCATGGAACAAGGGTCTAAAACTTTTCAAAATAGAATCCTCCAGGCTGTCGGTCGCAGTTGTTCTAAACTGGGGTGTACCATATGCCTCTGATGCTGTGAATTCAGAGCCAGTCTAGCTTGTGGTAATGGCCCTTGGCCAATTCCACAGAGAATCAACTTTGCCTCGGCCAAATGGGGATTACCACAATGATCTTTGTTAATTCTTCCTTAATCAAGTACCCTGGGAATCATTGCAAGGTTGAAAATGCACACATTCCCGGCCAAGGGAATGATGGATTCTGTCTTCCAAGAATGGCTGCAAGGTTGTCGTAAACAGAATTTTTTCAGTTGCCTGTTTTTAAAAGAGGCAATCAGATTTACTTGAGGTGCTCACCACAGCTGGATTAAGTCTGAGGTTCCACTAGTGAGGATCTGTCCAGGATCTGCTTAGTCTGTCTGCCAGTGTTTTGCTGTGACAGAACGAGTCTTGAAGAGTGAAAGAATGCTGTAGGGCCAGATCCCAGGCCATCACATTCATGTGGCAAACAAGGTTTGACCTTGTACACCCTCCCCTTGCTTGTTCAGGTACCACATCAAAATAGTGTGGTCTGTGACCACTAGAAGGGGAAGCGGAGTCCATATGCAAAGAACTTTTAAGACATGAATCAATGCAAACATCTCTTATGCTCAAGTGCTTTGGTGTGTCCTGAAAACCCCACAAGCCTTATACCAATTCCCATGGACACTGTCCCTACAAAAAATCTGGAGAGTCCATTTGGACAGACTGCACTGGGCTCTGAAGAGAGAAAAGGAGCAATGGATTCAGAGATGGTTGCTCCCTCTACCACTGCAGCTTCTGTTTCACAAATCCTAGTACTGGTACCTGGAAATCCAAGGAATAAAGGAACTACCATTGAATTTTCTCATGTAATCAGAATAGTGGTACCACAGGAATTGATACCATGAGGCCCAGGACTTTGAGAAGCTCTTGAAGAGGTCATGTCTAGGAGAAAAATCCAAGAAAATGCCCAAGTCAGAACTGCGACTTCTGGCAAGATCATCCTTTTTGCTGTGTCTAGCCCACACCCCAGGAAAACAACTTGCTGAGGAGGGTGTGATGGACTTTTGAAGCTCAAGTGGGAAAGGAGGGATGTCACCTTGTCTAAGGACTCCAAGTACCTGGATACATACTCTGCGTAAATCAAGTCTAAAAATCAGGCAAAATGCGAATGACTAGGATTCTGCAGTAGGCAACCATTAGGGCCAGATGCTTTGTAAACACTTGAGGTACATTAGATAACACAGGTTTATGCAGAAAACTGGTAACATAAGCCAGGCACAGCAAATTTCAAAAATTTCCTGACTTTGGAAGCAACAAGAATATGCCAAGTATCCTTGAGATTTCGAGTCACCATGAAACAGCAGTCTGGAAGTAAAGCAAGAAAGTACAGTTGTGTACACTTACTATAAATGTAGATGTTAGAGTGTATTCACTGTTGCAGTCATTACATTTGGGTAATCTGCTGGCAGGTTGCCCTCAGTCGGCCTGAATTCCAAAGTCTTGGGTCCTGCGTCAGTTGCTGCCTTCTCTTCTATGACGTCAGGTCGTCAGGGGTATAAAACATGCAGCAGACACCATTTTCTTTAGTTTTTCTTGCCCCCGATGTCAGGTGCCCCCAAAAAGGTAGCAATATTATATATATATATATATATATATATATATATATATATATATATATATATATATATATATATATATATATGTGTGTGTGTGTGTGTATATATATATGCATGCATCAATATAAACTTTACCTTCATCTATAAGCAAATACACCACATAGGTTGTAGAAGATAGAGAAGGAAAGATAAACTGTAGAATGACAGGGGGATGGCGGGAGGGTACCCTGGACTGCAACAGTGAATACACTCTAACATCTACATTTATGGTAAGTGTACACAACTGTACTATATTCTTCGTGTTTCACTGTTGCAGTCATTACATTTGGGCAGAATCCCAAAGCTATGGTTGGGAGGCTGGAGTTAACAGCATTAGGTGAGGCTATAAGGCCCTGCAGCACTGCAGTGGCAGCACCTGCCCTGTAGAGAAGCAAATGGTAATGCTTTGTAAAGGTGTGAACAGAACTCCAAGTAGCAGCCTCTAGAATGTCCTTGGTTGGTACTCCTCTGAGAAAGGCTGCTGAAGTAGCTGCAGCTCTGGTGGAGTGAGACCTAATGCCCTTGGGCACAGGTTTGCCATGGTGTAAGTAGCAGAAACAGATGCAATGGCTTATCCACTTTGAAATTGTCTGCTTTGAAATAGCCTTTCCTTCTGATCCTGCAGCATATGACACTAGTAATTGCTCAGTTTTTCTTCGAGATTTAGTCTTGCTCAAGTAGAATCTTAGCTGTCTGTGTACGTCCAAGGAATGCAGAATTCTCTCCCCTTTGTTCTGTGGATTTGGATAAAAAGTTGGCAGATGAATCGTTTGGTTAAGAGCCACACTGGAAAAGTACAGTTTTGTACCTACCATAAATGTAGATGTTCGAGGATCCACATTGCTGCAGTCCTAACTATTGGGTAGTCCGGCTCCACGGCCGTGCGAATACCAAAGTATGGTATATGGCTGGTCAGGCGGACTGACTGCCGCCACGCCAGGGTACTCCATGCGCATGACCCATCCCATCAATCTTTCCTTTCCCTTTGCCCCAGATGTCAGAAGACAAGACCCTGAAGATAAGAAAAAACAAAAACTAACTCAATATATATGCACATAAATATATATATATATATATATATATAAATAAAAATATACAAAATTAGCAGAATATACCTACACCTACACAACCACCCTAAGAACAGAGGGGGGGAAGCAGGGAATTGGGAGGTGCACATCTGTATCCTCTAACATCTACATTTATGGTAGGTACAAAAACAGTCCTATGTTCTTCATTCCACATTGCTGCAGTCTAACTATTGGGTAGAATCCCAAAGCTGGAGAGGAGCGGGGCCTGGCAAATCATAAACTGCCTGTGGCAAATACAGAGTTGCAAAAAAGCTGTGGCAAAAACAGCCCTAGGACTTAGAGTAGAGTAGAGAGGAAGGTGCTTAGAGAAAGAGAAAGTATGCACTGAAGCTGTTGAAGTGGCCTAAAAAATATTAGTTAGGCCAATGCTTTAAAAAAGCTGTTGAAGTGGCAGTGAATGACTCCTTGCCATGATGGGAATAACAAACCTAACCCTTGCCATGATGGGAATAACAAAATGCAATGCAAACTACGCATAAATAGAAAAACGAACTGTTTGACACAGGAAACGCCAAAAGAACTCAAAGCAAACAAAAATTGGAACTGCCTAAAATCCTTAAAAACTCTTTCTGCCTTAATAAAAAATCCATTGTAAAAATCTGCAGTGTCTAAATCTTTTCCCCTTTATTTTGGGGATCTTGGGATCTGCATAAAACGAGGCAAATGAATAGGGTAAAAAGCACTAAAAAGAGAAAGTTAATTAAAGGAAAAGGAAAGTGCGTAATGATACCCCAAGGCTCTAAAAATCAAAAAAACAAAAAGCATCAAAAAGGGCCTGTAACTCAGAAACCCTTTCCTTTAATGGCCAAAGGTTGTAAAAAAAAAGTTCACAAAATGACAAATATTTTAGTTCAGCAGTAGCTGCAGGCTAAAAAGGTTGTAGAGTAAGTTTCAAACATAAATTGAACAAGGGGGCAGGGAAAGGAGTATGGGTTGGTGGGGGTCTTATGGCCTCCTAAGAAATTAAAAAGAAAGCAAAAAAAGGAAAAACAATGGTGGGTCACAAAATTAGTGATGCGAAATTGCTGCAGCATAAATCTTAATGGAAAAAGAGAAAGACAAACCTCTGTAGTCTAAATAGAAGAATCACTCTCCACACTCTAATTAAATTCTCTGAAAATCTCCAAATTCTTTGCTGCAGTCCAAAATAAATCTCTCTTCTTTTTTTCTCCACTTTTTCTGTTTGCAGAGGGACTTTTGGCTTCCATAAAATGACAAAAAATGTTGTGGCCAGGCGAGACCTACCTGCTGTCATGAAAACACATGGAAGGAGAGCTTGAAGCTTGAGAGAAGCACCCAGCTTGAGGAGGTGAGACACCCTTGTCTTTCATCTTGTGAAGATGGGCAATCTAGTCAGACTCCTCCTTAATGGGTACCAGTGCTGCGAAGCCAATCTGGAGCTATTAAAATCATCCTTGGCTTGTCTTGTCTTAAAACAGAAAGCATTCTGACCTTTAGAAGCACCTTTGGAAGAAGAGGCAGATTTGAGAAGCTGAAAGATGAAGAGCTTTAAAGCGAACAGAAAGAGAAAAAACTTGAAGTAGCACTGTGGAAACTGGAAAGAAATGTGCCTGAAGTGGCAGAGTGTGGTTTAGTGGAGAACCACTTCCATCAGACTGTTGTCTGGATCGGACACATCCTCAGCAAACTCCTGACCTGAAGATACGACCCTGCTCTTGTCTGTTCAACCCAACCTCTGCTTCTGCTGCTGCACAAGGCTGTTGCCAGCAATGAGTTAGTTTTGCCTGAAGAGTTAGTTGCAAGCTTTGCACATTCCCATTGCAATCATTGCTTTGGCTTGTCCCCTGAATTAAAGTATGTATTTGTTGACTTTTGTACCAACATGCAGAACATGACATATGTAGAGTTCGTAGCTGCACAATCCTGCCCTGAAGATCCCCTTTGCAAACCATTGGAACTGCAGATGTCAAATACTGAGGCTTAGAATCTGTGAATAGACTTTCCATTGCATGCAGCCACCCAGGAGCAATTTTTGTAGCTCCTTCCATTTAGATGAGCTCCCCATGCATTTAAATGCAACGCTGTAATCTAAATGTCAAATCTGAGGCTGTCCCACAGAGAGTCCCCCTTGTTGAGACCACATATTTCTTTCCTTTTAATGCAGTTTGGCATTGGAAGCACCAGAATACAGAAGCCATGAGAGTCCAGCATGAAGGTTTGCTGTTACCATTGTTGCTTCCTGATTGCAGATAGTTGCAGGGTAAGATTTGGAAAGCAGCAAAAGCACCAACTTAGGCTTGTGAAGGACTGTCCTTGCTTGATTGACGGTCAGTGCCAGATCCGGAATGAAAGTAGAGGGAAGATTCTTTGACTGTTCGTTTGTTTGTTTGGCATCTGGGGTGCTTCATACATGTTCCTGGGTATTCAGAAGTCACAAGCTTCCTAGAGACTCTTCAGAGGGTACTGATCTTCAAATATATTTCGATTTGAGAAGGACTTTCTGCTATCTTAGCCAGCCTGGAGCCAGAACCTTTGTTCCTTGAAGGTTTTCCTATCTTTGGCAAGGATCAATGATTCAATAGAATAGAAACCCTGATAGATCTTTTAGCCTGAAGCCTGCAACCGGCTCCAGATACTGAGCCTGAAGTAAGATAAATTAAGCCAAAGGGCAAACCAATGAAACCAATAATGAGAATTTCCAAAAGAATTGTAAGCTGCCTTTTCTTGAACCCGAATAGATAAATAGTGAAAGATATAGATAAATGAGTGAGCTTAAGAGTTACCATCCAGTGATCCTTAGTAGGAAAGGTAAAAATTAATCCTAGGCCCATTTCTGCTTTGAATACCGGCTGAATAGCTATCCAGAGATAAATCATCCATTGTCTCCATCCAAGCCCCTTTCTGTAACAGGGAAAGCTGATTTAATAAAATCCTAGGCCCCAAGAGTGCTGAAGAAAAACCTGTATGGGTTTGTAATGGAGGCCATTAGGAAATTTGTCTTTGGTAATCTTGTCTTGTCTGTAGAGAAAAAGACAGTCTTCCTTTAGATGGAAGCGGCAGGTGAAGAAAAAGAATGCCCCCGTGGCAGGTGACATCCAGAAAAAGGACTGACCTAAGGGTGAACCAGAAATCTTCTTTGGCTGAAACCTGACCTCTTCCTCCTTCTCAGGCCGCCAGGCTTGTACTGGCAGCTGAAAAGGCAGGTCATTGGGCAGGCTTGCTCCTGCCTTAACCCCTGCCCTCAAGCAGGCTCTGAGCTGCAAAAGGGATCCTCCTGCTACTAAAAGCAGGCATTTCTGCCCCTCTCTTACACTTGTCCCTACCTGGCCTGCTTAGAAAGGAGACAGGCGGGCAAATGCAGGAATCCTGACACATTGATCAGGCTACAACTGCAACTGCCAAAAGCTTAAACCCCTTTTGCAGGCGAAATGGAAGCAGACTTAAAGCACCAGTGGCCAACCCTGGCCACCTGCTCCACATCAAAACCACACTGACTGAATGACCATAAACTTAAATCCCTGCTGAAACAAAGCTTGCAACTCTCACACTCAATACCTCAGGAGAAAACCTCTTTCAGCATCATTACACCAAAGCCCAGTGCTGAATAGCACATCACAAGCACTGACAGAGCAAAGCACTCCTTGGCTTTGAACATTGAGAGACAGTTCAGACTCCCCTTCTACTCTTACCTTGTGCCTTTAAATCCCAGGACACAATTTTTAGAACATTCCGGCTGATCCCGACCTTCCCCCTAAGAATCCCAGTTAGGAAGCCATGGAACTTCTTCAATGAAAAACTACAAGTTCAGCTCCAATATCCCAAATCCTCCACCTCTGGGCTCTGAGATTAAGGACTATATTCCTGACAAGGCTTCCTCTGAATCTCCATCTTCCACAGCCCAAGGAAGGAAAGATAGCTAAAGGCCTGGGAGCCCTCTAAAAAGATCCAGGAAGCCTTCAGCCTCTATCAATCCTATAAAATCCTCTGAGGCAACTAACTGGAGAATCAGTCAAAACTGAAATGGAAAAAAAGAAACAGGGAACATGAAGAGCTACAGAAGGTCATCAGAAAGAAAGCCCTGGGGTCAAATTAAAAATCCTCAATACCTAAAAAATCAAGTCTTCCCATTATCAAAATTCTTCCCTCAGACTGTGCTCCTGAAATCTTTAAAAACCCCAGCAAAAAGAAGCCTCATAGTATCCATCAGGCTGAAAATGGGAATCAAACACCCTTAGGCTCCTGCAAGTCTTCAGTCAAGGAAACCCCCACAGTCCAAAGCAATCAAAACTCATCAAAAGCAGAGAAACGAAACAGCTAAGACCATCCTGGCTCAGGAGAGAAAACAATAGTCTTATAATCCTCTCAGCCTTTTAACCTTTATCTGACTAGGCAAAGACCCTGAAGTACTAGGAGAAACCCCAAAACAAGCAAACAAACACCTGCCCCCAGAAGAAGCCTAAACAGCAAAAGAAGCTGAAGGCCGGAACCAGCACTTGCAAACACCTTAGAGGCCTTTCTACTTCAGTGCCTGATTTTTGAACAGCCAGAAAAGTAATGCAAACAGCTCCAAAAAACTAACTCCTGAGAAGAAACCTGACACTCAGTAAAATTTTCTACTGAGGCTCCAGAAGCCATCTGAACGCCAGCTAAGAACTTTTTCTTCCTCTTCTTCATTTGTAGGCTCCTGACTTTTATCTGTCTTCCCGGTAGCCTTTTTACTATTTTGTCTGACACAGGCATCTGCAAAGCAAACGCTTTCCAAATCCAACCCATACACAAAAACTTAAGTTCCCAATCACTATTGTTAAAAGGGTTCTTAGCCTAGCAGTAATTGTCTGAAAATCTACAAGTGGCCCTAAATGAGGTGGCAAAAAAGTATGGTAATGCAGCGTGGTACTTCACAGTACCACACTAATTCTGACATCGGATAATTAAACCATGAAGAAAATAAAAAAAGAAGAATAACCCAACCCGGCACGATACTAAATGACTTAATCAGAACGGTGAAAAGGTTCCAACCCTGAACGTACACACTTTCATGCACTTCTGAAAACTGCCGGCCAATAAACTCTGTGACCAACGGCAATGACTTGACTATGATAAAATCGGTCTGCATGCACCAAGTACATGTGACTGGAAACTACCTTGGGCATAAACGCAGGATTTGTCCTCAGACACCCCGAGTAAAAAATGATAAAAGGCTCTACAGCCATAAGGGCCTGTAGCTCTGAAACTGTCCTTGCTGAAGTAATTGCTAGCAGCAGAGCTACATAAGAACTTCATATCAGTGGTAGCAGCTGGTTTAAAAGGAGGCAGGGTGAGCTTTTCCAACACATAATTGAGGTCCCATGCAGGTAATGGGGATCTTCTAGGCCGCCTTAAATTTTTGGCTCCTCTAAGATACTGCTTTAATAAAGAATGAGAAAAGATTGGTGGCTCTATTTTCTTTTCGGCTTTTTCCCCGGTTAGGAGTCGCCACAGCGGATCACCCATCCGCTCATGATTGGCAGTGGAGTTTTACGGTGCTGAGGTGCCAGCCCAGCGCCCAACCTTCTACAGAAGGCACATGCACACACACTCACACCTAGGGCCAATTTGTAGTGTCCAATCCACCTACAGCATGTCTTTAGGATGTGGGAGGAAACCGGAGTACCCGGAGGAAACCCACACGACCACAGGGAGGACATGCAGACTCTGCACAGAAGGCACCCCAGCCGAGAATTGAACCGGAGAACTTCTTGCTGTGAGGCAGCAATGCTAACTGCTGCACCACTGTGGCCGCCCTGGTGGCTCTGTATTGCAATGAGCTGAAATGGCAGAGGCATGGATTTTGATGAGAAAGATAGGCCTTTGTCAAGCATCTCAGTTAAGTATTGTAATATCAGAGGAATATGTGGTTCTGCTGTATCAGTTCCTTGTGCTCGATTCCAAGCACAGAATCTCTTCCATTTGTCAGCATAAGATTTTCTAGTACTGGGCCTTCTGGCTTCCAAAATGACATCCATCACAGTTTTACTGACAGGTGTCGTCTGTACGATTACAGGATTAGCCATGCTGCCAGGTTCAGAGTCTGTAGTTGATTGTGCAGGACCTGATTGTTTTGCTGGGACAGTAGTTGTGGTTTTTGAGGCAAGGTCCAAGCTGGGTATTGAGACAAGTTCCTTAGGATTAGGTACCAGTATTGGTGGGGCCAGTCCGGGGCAATTAATATCTTTGGCTTCTCTTGTCTGACTTTTAGGAGGACACTGGGTAGAAGAGGCAGAGGAGGAAAGGCGTAAACTGATAGGTTTTTCCAACTGAAGGATAAGGCATCCACTATCCATGCTTGTCTGCGATAAGTACTTGTGCAGAATCTTTTCAGTTGATAATTTTGAGGAGAGGCAAATAGATCTATGTCTGGGCTCCCCCATTTCTCTGTTATGCTGAAGACTTGTGGATTTATAGTTTCCACTCATGAGGATCCATAAGGTTTCTGCTTAAATCTGCCAGTGTGTTTTGTTTTCGTGGCAGGAATTGAGCTTGAAGATGTATTTGTTAAGACAAAGCTGTGTTCCACAGTGCCATGGCTAATCTGCAAAGGAAGTACGAGTGTGTGCCCCCTTGCTTGTTTATATATCACATGACTGTGGTGTTGTCCATCTTTATCAGTAGTTGTCCTGGACAAAGTAAGTCCTTGAAGGCTGTTAGGGCATTTTGAACAGCTAGCATCTCTTTCTGGTTGATACGCAGATGCATTTGTTTTGGTGACCATATGCCCTGAACGCATCTTTCTGCCATGTGGGCTCCCCAGGCATAACCTGATGCGTCTGTTAAGGTTTGGCTGGCAGGAGGTAGAGTGAAGGGCCGTCCCATGTTTTGATGACAGGCCTTTGCCCACCATAGAAACTCCTATTGCAGGCAGGGAATGACAGGAATCATTGTTTCCAGACTCTGTGAATGTTGACTCCATAAACTTTTTAAGTACCATTGTAGTTTCCTCATATGCAGTCTTGCATATGGAATTAGTAGGATGCAGGATGCCATGAAGCCCAGAACCTGCAGAATTTGTCTTGCAGAAGACTGGGTTTTTGTTGCCATCAGTTTGAAGTAAGTAGTCAGTTGCCTTTGTCTGGCGTGAGGTAAGCCATCTGGGCAGTTGTATTCAAGCTTGCACTCAGGAATGTTATCTTTTGAGAGGGTACCAGTTGTGATTTATTTTCATTTACTGTGTACCCTAGGCATGTTAGAAGCCTTTTCACAAACGCCAGGTGTCGTAAGAGTGTCCTTGTTCTCTGCTTGAATGAGACAGTCGTCCAAGTAAGGACATATTTGGATACTTTGTCTGCAAAATGCAATTACTGGTGCCAGGCACTTTGTAAAGACCCTGGGCGCAGTAGATAAGCCAAAGGGCAGTGCAGAGAATTGGTAATGCATTAAACCAACCTTGAATTGGAGGAATCTTCTGCACGACTGTCTTATTGGGACATGCAGGTATGCCTTTTAGGTCTAAAGTCACCAGCCAAGCATTCTTGCCCAGCATGGGCAGAAGCTGCTGCAAAGTGAGCATTCTGAATTTTGGAATGTCCAGGTATGTGCTCAAAATCGATAAATCCAGTATTGGCCGCCAGGCCTTGTCCTTTCTGGGTACCAAGAACAGTCTTGAGTAAAAACCTTGTCCTTTTTCCTGTTCTTGTATTGTCTGAATGGCCCCCATATCCATGAGGGACGTAACCTGTTTCGGTGCCTCTGCCCATTGATTTTCTGGCAGATCTGGCCAACCATTTGTTATTGGCAGAGTGTGGAAATGGAATGTGTATCCCTGTGATACGATGTTTAGTACCCACTTGTTCTGGGTTAACTGCCAATTTTGAGCAAAAAGTGCTAATTTTCCCCCTATGGGTGCTGCCAAAAGGGTAAGTGCTTGGTGTAAGCACAGGGAAGTCATTGGGATTGCTTTCTGTAGGTTTGCGCTTTATCTCCTCCAGATTTGCAGATTTGGAGGTGGATGCGCCCCATTGCTTTGACCTATAGGAGTCTTGAGCCGGGTACCTGGAAACCTTAGGGCATCTGGATTTGCCCCTTTGAGCTCTTTCTGACACAGGGAAGGACCATTTTTTTGTAGGCCAGTGGCTACTGAATCTTGGTGGCTGCACTTTTAAGTCTTTAATAGCTTGCATAGACTTAGCTTTGTCTTCCATTTTCTTTAAAACCTCTTCTGCCTTAATACCAAACAGAGAATCATGTTGTAAAGGTGCATCTAACAAATTTAGCGTTCACATGATCAGGCAAATGTTTCTTTAACCAGGCATGCCTCCTAATCACAGATCCAGTACCTGCGGCCCTGCAGGAGGCCTCTAAAGAATCAAAACCACATTGCAAAGTATGCTTTCCAACTTGTTCAGCTGCATGCAATAATTCCTGCAATTCTTTATTTTCTGTACATTGAGATCAACAACATTTTCTGTTTCAGCAATCCCATAACATGTTGTTGGTACTTAAGCATATGAAATTGACAATTTAAGGCCCCGATTGCACAAGGCTGCAGCTGTATAAACCTTTCCCCCCCCATCTGTCCAGTGCCCTAGAATCCCTGTCAGAGGGGGTAAGGTTTTTTGCTGTTGTGGCCTTAACTCCCTTTGGACCCTGTGAAAAAGTTTCAGGATCAGCAGCAGGGTTTCTAAATAAAAATGTATGCGAGTTGGGGACTCTAATACCTGTCAGGCTTACTGGGAGCCGGAGGTAAGGAGTCAGGGGGACAAGCTTGACTCCGAAAACACATCATCCACAATGTCTAAAACAGGGGGAAAGGCTAAAGGCTTGTGCTGAGGGAGAAGGAAATCCCTGAGCCTCTGTTTTGATTGAGAAGTCTTGGCTCTCCCAGTGAAAATGCTCCCTCAAAGTATGCAAGGTTTCTCCAAATGAATAATCCTCGGGAGGAGATGCAGATGGAATAGACTCCTCAGCATCAGAATCCTCATAGGGAGGTATAGATAATTTCTGATCAGAAGAAATAGAAACCTGATCTGAAGA
This sequence comes from Protopterus annectens, assembly GCF_019279795.1. Lineage (NCBI taxonomy): Eukaryota > Metazoa > Chordata > Ceratodontiformes > Protopteridae > Protopterus > Protopterus annectens. The sequence continues at coordinate 1,968,546,730 of NC_056728.1, forward strand.
TTCATAATCAGCGTCTTGCCTAGGCCTCTTATCTGGAGGGGGATGGGTACACCTGATCAAGGTAATAAGGTCTTCAGCCATTTTGATCATCTTTTTTTAGGCATAGAGGCCTGTGCATGTGGCTCATGCGTCAGTTTTTTAGGTTTAGAAGCTGCTTTTGTCTTTGGTTTTGCAGCTGTCATCGGTTTGATGTACAGATGTTGAAGTCTGAATACACCCTCAGAAGCAGATGCCTGCTCAAAGGCTCCGGACCCATCAGAGGGAGATACATCCGTCGGTCCAATACCTCGAGTATCTTGTGGAATGCCGGACTCCACATTGGTGTTGGTAGAGGCCTGCGACTCGAAGGTAGCGAGTATCAGGGGCTAAGGCGCCTGAGTACCGGTGAACCGGCGACAGGCTTAGAAGCTTAGTCTGTTTTGGATCTCGACTGCCTTTCTCTGTCCTTATCTTTGCGTTTTTTTTTTTTTTTTTTTTTTTTTATGTACTCCGGTAGTCGGACTGCTATCAGACGACATTTCTGGGTAGTTTAATCCGTTTCCAAAATACTTTGATGCAAAAATATACAGACGCTTAATAGTGCGTTGGTTAAATCTAGCACAAAACCGACAGCCAGGCACGTTGTGATCAGGGCCTAGGCAAGGAATACAGTATAAATGGAAATCCTTATGCGGTATTTGCTTCCCACAAGTAATACAATATACTTTATCTGATATCGGTAAAAAGCAAGAAAAAAAGTTTCCCCAACGGGGTATTTTGCTTTAGTGAAGACTTCGGTTCTGAAACTCAAACTCGAATATTTCAGTAGTCGGGCCGACCGGCACTTGCAAAACGCTTCTGCTTCGGGCACCGCGCGGCAAAAAAGACTGAAGAAAATGGCGTCGGCTGCATGTTTTATACCCCTGACAACATGACGTCATAAGACAGCAACAGACGCAGGACCCAAGACTTTGGAATTCAGACCGACTGAGGGCAACCTGCCAGCAGATTATCTAAATGTAATGACTGCAATAGTGAAACACGAAGAACATCTGACTAAGGTGAGCATTTTGAAATTCAGAACTTTTACAAAGGTGTTTAGAAAGGGCAAATCTAGACGGGTCTCCAGGAGTGCTCTTTATTACCCAAAAGATTCTGGAGTAAAATCATTTTCTCTGTGTATTGCAGTCACTGGTTATATGACCCTTGCTACTACCATGTGATGGAGCAGAGGAAACAAGTCTATCTGGTTGGGGGAGGGGGGGGGTATTCTTCTGAAAAAGGCAGAATATTCTATCCAATGCCAAAGTGTATTACTCCTAGAATTCATCTGTCTGACACTACTTGCTGCCAGAGGGCAAGGTTGAGAGAATGCCTGGGGAAAGGAAGAAGGGCAGGAAGGGGGCAGACGTGCTCCCCGACTCCGCATACTCTTTCCTTTGCAGAGGATTGAACCTTTTGCAGAAAGGAACCCCTTGTTTGGTTTCACAGAATTAAATTCCTGCCATTCCCTTTTGGATCCTTAACCTTTCTTTGAGTTTTTATTTGCTCTGCCCCTTGAAGGAAGACACTGTTTGGAGAGAACTTGGGTATATAAACCACCCCATATCCCCCCCGTGCATTAATTTGACTCTACCATCCCAATGTTTGAGAATCTGTGAAACAGGGAGTCCAAACACCTGTTCAGAACTTAAAAGGTGCTTTCAGAATTTTGACTTTTTAATCTAAGTTCTAATTATGTAATCAAAGCATACAGTCTTAATACAAACATTAGCAGCAGCAAATCTCAGGAATGCATTTGCACATTTAAGCACATCTCTCAAAGCACATTCTGAACCCAGTGTCAAATTAGAAACAATTTCATTCAAGAGCTGCTCTGCAGGTAAGAATGCAGCAAAATCATCCTAACTGTAGGTGTACTATAAAATAAATTTCCCTCAAAAGCCGTAATTTAACATTCTAAAAGGCTAGATTACTAGAGAGATTTTTTTCCCCTGAAGATATAAGCATTTTCTCCTTATCAGGGGCCATTAGATTAGATGAAGCCAAGGAATTTTTGAGTATGCAGCTACAGAGATCACATCTGGGTCAATAGTCAAACAAGAAAAACAAATCATATGAGAGGGCACCCTTATTTTCTCTGAGCTTTTTAGGCACTGCTGTAATAGACACTGGTGTCCTGTAGGCAGCTTTATAAACGTCTTCCTAAGCCGGTTTGGGGGGGGGGCATAGAACTGGGCATCTTCTCTACAAAACTAGATTACCTCAGGTATCTCAGGTTTACCTTCCAAAGAATTAAGAGTGACTAAGTGTCAACTAGGAAATCACCACTGCCCCCATCAGATTCCTCATTTACTGAAACGACCCAATCTTCAGCCCAACACTAGAGCCATGTATGACGGAACCATCAGAATTAGCTGAATGTGGAATACTCACCCAAGAAACCACAAAGACAGCTACAATCTAATGAGCTGTATGACAATGACTACTTGTCTAGTAGTGAAGTTCACAAGAAAAAAGGAATCCGGGGACAGAATATTGTCTGGCAAAAGGTCTACTACTCCAGATGACTTCTGCACCTAAAGGGTTTGGTTCTCCCATACACACATCAGGTACTGGAACAGCGCCGGAGGATGGGTCTAATCCCCTTTCCATAGTGGCCGGCAAAGCTACACCAGATCGAGATGAGGCAAAAGTTGTCTGTGGGTCGAACAGTGGCTCTGACAGAATCACTAACTGTAGGCTGAGGCATATTTTCACTTTTGTTTTTTCTTTTTAGGTGCAACTGCATTTGATGGGGGTATCGCAGTAAAGACCCATCAAATCAGGGAAAAGACCGAAAGTATTGGATGGTACACAGGTTACTCACTCTAAAGACCATAACCTGGTATGTGACATTCATAGAACCAGATTGAGGGACAGATTTGTCTCCCAGAGGTTACCACAACTTTGGAACAGACTCCAACTTCATGTCAAACATGAGCACCTCACTGACCCTCATCAAACGCAATCTGGATAAGATAGGTAAAGTACAGTTTTGTACCTACCATAAATGTAGATGTTCGAAGATCCACATTGCTGCAGTCCTTACATATGGGTAGTCCGCTGTCCTCGGTCGGCCCGAATACCAAAGTATTAGGCTGACGTCGGTCAAGGCGCTTAAAACTGACATCAGAACGTCAGGGTACAAAAGCGCATGACCGACGTCATATACTCAGTCTTTTCTTGCCCCAGATGTCAGAAGGCCCTAAAAAGAAAGGCCAAAGCCAAAAAACAGCAAAGAACAACTAACCACCCCTGCACTAACCATATTTACAAAATTTACAACCCAAACCACACAACCACCTCTAACTACAGAGGGGAAGGAGGGAGGGTAAATTGGACTGCAGCAATGTGGATCTTCGAACATCTACATTTATGGTAGGTACAAAACTGTACTATGTTCATCTCACATTGCTGCAGTCCTTACATATGGGTAGAATCCCAAAGCAGAGGTAAGGGAGGATGGCAAAACTATAAAGCATTAGGAGCTGCCAAAATGCCCTGTAAAATTGCAGTGGCAAAACCAGCCCTAGATTCAGAGTAAAGTGGAAGGTGGTAATGCTTAGAGAAAGTATGCACTGAACTCCAAGTAGCTGCCTCCAAAATATCTTTAGTAGCCACCCCCCTTAAAAAAGCTGTAGAAGTGGCAGTAGCCCTAGTGGAATGAGGCCTAATCCCAACTGGAATCTCCTTACCATGATGGGAATAACAGAAAGCAATACAAAAACCAATCCACTTAGAAATAGTTTGTTTTGAAACAGGTTTGCCCTGAGAACCCAAAGCAAATGAAACAAACAACTGCTGAGACTGCCTGAACCCTTTAGTTCTGCTCAAATAATATCGCAACCGTCTGTGGATATCCAAAGTGTGCAAAATCTTCTCCCCTTTATTTTGGGGGTTTGCATAAAAAGTAGGCAAATGAATAGTTTGGTTTAAAGCCACACTAGAAACCACTTTAGGCATAAAGGAAGGGTTAGTACGCAAAGACACCCTATCCTTGTGGAAAATTAAGAAAGGCTCAACCGCCATAAGGGCCTGTAATTCAGAAACCCTTCTCGCAGAGGTAATGGCCAACAAAAAAGCAGTCTTCCATGATAAAAATTTCAACTCTGCAGTAGCTGCAGGCTCAAAAGGTTGTAGAGTGAGTTTCTCCAACACAAAATTGAGATCCCAAGGAGGAGTAGGAGCTCTACGTGGGGGTCTTATATTCTTTGCCCCTCTAAGGAATTGCTTAAACAAAGGATGAGAAAATAATGGTGGGTCACAGTCATAGTGAGCAGAAATTGCTGCAGCATGAACCTTTATAGAGAAGGACAAACCTTTGTCCAATAACTCAGTAAGGTATTGAAGAGCAACACTTAAATTAGGTTTAGAAACATCAAAGTCCTTTGCTGTACTCCAAATTAAAAATCTCCTCCATTTATCTGCATAAACCTTCCTTGTACTAGGCCGCCTGGAGTACCTTTGGGAGGAGAGGCAGTGGTGGAAAGGCATACACGTGAAGATTGCTCCAATTGAATGAGACAGCATCCACTTTCCAAGCTGTGGGATGAAACCTCTTTGTGCAAAACTTTGGCAGCTGGTAATTTAGTGGAGAAGCGAACAGATCTATGTCTGGAGTTCCCCATAACACTCAATTCTTGGAATACATGAGGATCCAATTTCCACTCGTGGGGATCCATAATTTGTCTGCTCAACACATCTGCTAAGGAGTTCTGTGTCCCTGGCAGAAACCTTGCCTGAAGATTTAGCTGTAAACTGAGAGCAGTCTCCCACAAAATCATTGCTTGTCTGCATAGAGGGTATGAATGTGTCCCCCCTTGCTTGTTGATGTACCACATGACAGTTGTGTTGTCTGTTTGAATCAACACCTGCCCTGGAAGAAGTAAATCCTTGAAAGCTATCAATGCAAATTGGACTGCTAACATCTCCTTCAAGTTGATATGTAAATGTTGAAGTCTGGCAGGCCACGTGTCTTGTACCCATTTTCCATTTAGATGAGCTCCCCAAGCTTTGTCTGAGGCATCTGTCGTTAGAATCTGACTCGCCTCTGGTCGGGTCACAGAGAGTCCCTCGTTTAGGTGACATTCCTGAGCCCACCACAAAAATTCCTTTTGAATGCAAGGTATTATCTGAATGACAGTGTCCATATCTTGGCAGTGTTGCGTCCATACATTTTTGAGATATCATTGTAGCTTCCTCATATGCAGTTTGGCATTGGGAAGTACCAGAATACAAGATGCCATGAACCCCAAGGCTTGAAGGACTGTCCTTGCAGTCAGCCTGGACTGACGAGACAATTGATGGAAATAGAGAAAGATTCTTTTGTTTGTCCGGGGTCAAAAAGGCCATCTGGGATGCTGTATTCAGTCTCACACCCAGAAAGCACATATCCTGAGAGGGTACTAGACTGGACTTTATTTCGTTCACAGAATACCCTAGGCATCTTAACACTGCCATCACATACTGTAAATGATGAAGAAGTTTGTCCTTTCCTTGAGCCAGAATCAGGCAATCGTCCAAATAAGGATAGATTTGTATTCCTCTTAGCCTGAAGAAAGCTACCACTGGAGCCAGAACCTTCGTGAACACTCTGGGCAGTAGATAAGCCAAAGGGCAATGCAGAGAACTGATAATGAAAAGTCCCAGCCCGAAAACGCAGATACTTCCTGCAACTGGGCCTGATAGGAACATGAAGGTAAGCTTCCTTGAGATCCAGAGTCACCATCCAATGATCTTTGCCCAGCAGAGGTAAAAGCTGTTGTAACGTCAACATTTTGAACTTGGGAATGTCCAGATATGTGTTGAGGATAGATAAATCCAAAATTGGTCTCCACGTGTTCCCTTTCTTTGGTACTAGAAACAGGTGAGAATAAAATCCTAGGCCCACTTCTGGCAGAGGGACCGGTTGTATAGCTCCTATTTGAAGTAGTAGAGAAATCTGTTTGTGAGCCTCTAGTCTTTGCTGAGGAGGAACGTCTGGCATGCCTTTGAAAGGGGCAAGGTATGGAAATAAAACTTGTAACCTTGGTGTATGATATCCAATACCCATTTGTCCTGGGTAATTAAAATCCAATTTTCCTTGAAGAGTGCCAACCGTCCTCCCAAAGGTGCTGCCAGGCAAGAAGGATCTGGCAGCTGAAAGAGTAGGTCATTGGGCCTGTTTACGAAAGGACTGGCCCCTGCCCTCACTCGAAGATTGTGCAGGTGAACTCCATGTTCTAGGTCTGAAGGAACTCTGAGCTCTGCCCCTACCACGTCTAGACCTACCCCTAGACTGAGAATCAGAAGAAGGATACGTCCACCCCTTAGCAGGCCACTTTCTACTAAACTTCGGAGGCTGAACTTGCAAAAAATCTTTAACAGTCTGCATAGACTTAGCCTTGTCCTCCATTTTCTTCAAGACTGACTCCACAGGTGGACCAAACAACACTTCAGACTGCAAAGGAGCATCCAAAATCCTTGTCTTAACATGGTCAGATAAATTCTGATCCTGAAGCCAGGCGTGCCTGCGAAGAACTGAACCAGTGGCAGCCACCCTAGAAGAGGCCTGCACAGCATCAAAACCACACTGTAAAGAATGCTTACCCACCTGTTCAGAGACCTGCACCAAATCTTGTAATTCTTTACACTCAATGCCTTCTGCCAGAGCATCCACCTTAGATTTCAATTGAGAAAGAAGAAAATTTTGATATTTCAACATATGAAACTGGCAATTTAAAGCCCTCATTGCTAAGGTAGAAGATGTATAGACCTTCTTTCCCCATCTATCCAAAGCCCTGGCCTCTTTATCTAGAGGAACCGGGTTCTTTACAACAGAGGCCCTGACACCCTTAGGTCCCTGACTAATAGTTTCTGGGTCCGCCCTAGGACTCTTATAGAGATATTTATGAGCCTCAGGCACCCTGTAATACCTATCTGGTTTAACAGGCGAGGGGGCAGAGAATCAGGATTAAGTGAAGCCTCTGAAAACACATCTTGCACAACATCCAGAACAGGGGTATGGCTAAGGGCCTATGTTGAGGTAAAAAAAAAATTCCCTAAGCCTTTTCCGTGAATCAGAGAAGTCCTGACCTTCCCACTTAAAATGTTCCCTCATAGAATGAAGTGTCTCTGAAAAGAAAAATCCTCTGGAGGAGAAGCAGAAGGAGTGGAATCTTCTGCATCAGAATCAGAATAAGGAGAGTACTCCTGCAAGTCTTCAGCAAGACTCTGAAACATCCAAGCCTGTACAAAACTTTCCAACTCTGGCTCCACCCTAGGCCTCTTATCAGGAGGGGGCAAAGAACCTCTAATCAGAGTAATCAAATCTTCTGCCATTTTAAGCATGTGCTTCTTAGGCACAGACCCTGCTGAACTAGGACTGACACCAACAGAAGCTAAACCTGGCCTGCCTCTGTAAGAAGTCTTGGAAACAGAAGGAGAGGGTCTAACCACCCTGGGAAGGGAGGAGAGTACAGAAACCTGAGAAGCCCCTTCAGCCTGACCTGCCTCTTGAGAGGCCACATCCTGCAAAATCAAAGTCTCCCCCTGAGACTCCAGAGAAGCCTCCATCGGAACCACCGGTTCCACTGAAGCCTCTAAAGAACCGGCGTCCAGAACGGATGACTCATCTTGCCTAGGTTTAACCACTTTGTCTTTGCGCTTCTTCGTGGAAGCGGGCGTCGGAGTATCCGACGGCATATTATAATTGCACCGCTTATCAAGACCAGCCTAGCACAATCCAACCTTCGCAATAGTGCGCTTATTAAACCTAGCACAAAGCGACACCCGACTACGTCGTGCTCAGGCCCCAAACAAGGAATACACAAAGAATGATAATCCCTATGCGGTATCTGTTTCCCACAAGAAATACAATTATTCACTTTTTCTGACATCCGGTAATACACTGAGGCAAGAAAAAAACAAAATATTCCCCAACGGGGTACTTAGCCAACTTGGATTCGGTCTGAAACTCCGAACTCGAAAAATTTCAGAACGCCAAACGGCACTTGCAATGCTGCTTCTGCATCGGACCATGCGGCAAAAAAACTGAGGATATGACGTTGGTCATGCGCTTTTGTACCCTGACGTTCTGATGTCAGTTTTAAGCGCCTTGACCGACGTCAGCCTAATACTTTGGTATTCGGGCCGACCGAGGACAGCGGACTACCCATATGTAAGGACTGCAGCAATGTGAGATGAAGAACATCCATAAATTCATCCCGGGGGTTCCACCCGTGTCCCGCTTGGACAGGGGCAACAGGTGCTGATCGTTGAAATAAGGATAGAACTTGGCTAGGTTTGTAAAGGCCCTAGGGCCATTAGCCTAGTAAGATCCTATGATAATGCATCACAATAAGCACTTAAAGGGACACTATCTCAGATTCTTTGCTAGAGGAGTTTGTTTACATTTTAGTACTGTGCATGTCACATGTTCACCTAGAGGCAAGGTTTTCAAAGAGCCTTTTTAGCATACTGTAGGTCAGATTACAGAAACTCTCAGTAGGGGTGGTTAGAGGAAGTCCTTAGAATTTACAACTGCAGTCTGTCCTTTTGTATTTAACTTCCCCCACTCATGAGCAATTTGATTTGGTGAATGACTGGATTTTAGTCAACTAGAGATGCTATCTTGTCACACACAGACCTGGAGCCTCTTTAGCAATGAAGTGATAGCTACTTCACTATGTACTTGTTTTTTACAAAACTGTTTCTACTAATTATTCAAGGCTAAGCAATACTAAATTTTTCATGATTGTTGGTACAAATCTTTTTTTCCTCTCCACTGGCAATTATTTTTCATATGGTCTGTTATTAGTGTTGCTTGTTAGTATGTGCATGTGTTTATGTAGGTGCGCTTTTATAATCACAGATTTTTCCACATTTTACAGCAAAGCATTGCTTTGGACAGTTGTGCCTTGCAGAGAAATAGGTTTATTAACAAATGCCAAAACATTCTACAAATAAAATACTTTGCATCTTTTCTCAAAATGTCATACAGCTTTGGAACGGAATCTAATCATTGTTCTAAAAGTATTTTCTCAGTAGCTGATGATGTATTTTGTCCTTCAGAAATCACACCATAACTGTTTGTCTTAGTGATTCTATCCTTCTGCATTTTTTTTCTCACTTTTTTCTATCATTCATTATGGTAAAATGTTTTCAACTTTCACATCTTTCCTGAATGTTTCACTGAAGTAGTTAGTTTACAATGATTAGCATTTGAAAGTTGAAGCAAATGCAGTCTATATATTTCCCCATAGTACCATTCCTAGTATATTACAGTAGGCAATTACAGGGGTACTAAGGCAGTAAAAATTAAGTGCAACCAAAATCGAATACAGTCAATAACCCTATATCTGACAGGCTATAGCAGCTATTTTTCTATGTATATGTGCAGCACATAATCCATGTTTATATTCATGCAGTTTGAAAACAGCCTCTACACGTTACTGAAACTTGAAATTCTAGACATTCTTGAATGTCTATACATTTCAGATATGCTACATATCTGATAATGCAGGTCTTTTGGTGACATTATGGGTGAAATTGAAGTGTATTAACCCACCAGAGTTCGCACAGGAATGGGCGTGCCCGCCGTGATTGACATGCCAGAGGGTGAGGATTAACAACGGCAATGTGCCGTGATTGACACGCAATGCAAACATAATGGTAAATCAGTGTGATGTATGGGATTTGTTTGGATTTGGTAGCGCTAGAGAGTACTGATCGCCGCTACAGTTTGGTGATTGAAGCGTAGGAGTAGTGGGTCGCCTGTCAAAACACCAACTTATTGTCGTGAGTAATCTGGTGAAGTAGATGCGGAATTTTGATCTTGTGGTCCTGACTGGAATGCCAGTAGCGGGAATTAGAATACTTCTGTAGGAAGAGGGGTACGGGGTGCTACTTGAAAGACTTTCTTGCATATCTCTCAACTGTCAAGGTTTTCTAAGAATGTTCAGATTTCTGCCTAATTTTTGCTCTGTTCCTAATAAAATTTGCGATTTTATGGCAACTCGCAGAGAAATGAAGACACTAATGACATATTTTGAGTTTTGGACTTCATATCCTTTAGATGTTAACACAAAGCCTGTTACTCTAGCAACTTCTCAAGCTTATAGGAGCAATATGTAAAAATTTGTCCCTGTAGCAGTTCCTTAATATTTTATCCCACACGAGTCCTCCGTTCTCTGTGATATAACCCAATTTATCCTCACGAAGGTAATATACAATTATCGACTTTGGCATGGGTAAGGCCAGATCAAACTGAGAAAATTAATTTGGGCATCTGGAGAAATTTGGCTGGACTTAAAATGCCCATATGTGTCCTATGTATGCCCCTTGTTATATCTGTAACTAGCAAACCGAACCTGGAACACACTGAATAGAAATAAAGAAAATGTTTTGAATTTCACAGCAATCGCATCTTTTTCTACAATTAACTTGTTTTGCTTATCGCAAATATTACCTTGTGTTATGGTGCAGTCAAAATGCTCGCAGACAGGGTTTGGGTGGGGCTTGCTACTGCACATCTGGTGGGTTAATGCACTTCAATTTCGCCAAATTATGTATGCAGTGCACATAACTGTTTCAGAAGTGCACTTGAAGGTTACTATCATTGTAAACTCTGCTACTTGCTAGATAGCAAACTGGTTAATGGGTGTAGCCAACTCTATTGTGTGGCAGACATGTTCTCTTCAGAGTATTTACATGTAGTATCCCACAGTGATCAATTCCAGAACCACTTGTCACTGCTTTACTTCTACAGTGCTACGGCTGACATCAAGAATTTGTAGCTGACCAAGTTTGGAGTTGCCACTATCTCATCATCTGACTTCCAGATTTTTCAGGAGGGACTAGCACGCAGCAATAAGGGGTGCCTGCAGCACAGCCTAAAACTACATGCAAAGAAATGCAGCAGTAGCACTGTCTTTAGCCAAAACTAACTGTCTTTAGGTGCCCGAGCACTTTCACTGACAATTAGTTATCGTTTAAGTCATTATGTATCCACTAGTGTTAGGAAATCCTTTTACCTAATCACCAGGGTTGATTAACAGAGTATAATGTCCTCTTTGGTATGTACCTGTCTAAGCACATGACCTTGAGAGGCTGCATTATTTCCCCTCAATACAATAATCAAGTGAATGTCTTTCTTGAGCTACCCAGACAGCCTTAAAGCACAGTCTTTTTTTTCTGTTTTCCTATAGACTCCGGAGAGGTACTCTGCCTAATTTGTATGGCCTCAAAGGATACAGTCCACGGTCACTTGCTGCACATCCACAGAACTAGCAACATCGTAAACACCTGTTCAAGAGAATTCATCTTCTACCATAACAAATAGGTCCTGCTGGAAAGATAGCTTTACATCTCAGAGAACCTCCCAACAGAACAGACTTCCTTTTGCTATAAAGCAAAATAACTCCCTGACCCCCTAAGCATAATCTGGATGCATGTATGGGCATTCACAACCGCAGCCCAGGTCTGGCCCCTGAAGCTGTCATTGAAAGGGGCCTAAAACTAGATATAAATTAGTCATGCCACTGGGTACTTACAATGAGACATTGTAGCTAGGCTATAGCCATGTCTGTGCGTGCCGTCTGTGCGTGTAAGACGAATAGTCAATGAATTTGTTCAAAACAAAACATTGCATAAATGGCAAATGTAAAACATATGCGACTCAGTTTGTACCTCCACATTTACATATTATCTCAATATATAAATACACATGTGTGTACGTATTGGTCTACTTCACATGATCGAAGTTTCAAAAGTTCGACTTTCATATGGCAGAGACCATATAATCAAACTTTAAAAGTTTGAACATCTGAAAAAAAATTAAAACTAAATAAAAAAATTACCTGAAAGTCAACAGGGAGGCAAGTCCCCCTGCACCCCCCACATCCCCTGCTCTTTAAATACACCAACTCCGAGACAGCACTACAGTGCAGAAAAGGGAAATCTTGCCGATCCGCGCTGTATGGAGATCTCCGTTAAGAAAGTTTGAACTTTTAAACGTTCGATCATATTGTCTTGACCATATGAAAGTTGAACTTTTAAAAGTTCGATCTTCTGAAGGGGGCCCATAGATTTTTTATATAGATATATATATATATATATATATATATATATATATATATACATATACACACACATACATACATACATATACACATACATATATATATATATATATATATATATACACACACACACATACACATGTATATATCCCAATCTTTATGCTTTTTGCCTGGGTAATGTGCATGCATACGCCTGTGTATGCATGCATATAGGCAATTTATTCAAATATGTATACATGTTATTAACAGACGTGGTTGATACTAATATCCACATTCACACATACCAAAATAAAAAACGTTCATGTTCACCCACAAATATGGTGCTTATAAAAGTACATACTAATGACCACACAAATTTTCATACTCATGTGATTGTGCTACAAATATCTCTGAAATGGATATGCCCTGCATGCATACCTCTCAGCTATACAGATTTTTGCAGAAAGCCCAGATTTTTGTCTCATACTTTTGGTCCATTTCTCATATAATTGTGGATCTCTGGCAAATCACTGAGGACTAAAGTCAGAAAATGCCAGACATTGAGTTTCAGACTCTATACCCTTCAGAAAATACACGCTAATACAAAACCACCTGTTATTCTATCAATTTTTTTAAGTTTGTAAAAGCAGTATTTAAAAAAGGTCCCTATTTTTGGGCTTTTGTCCCCCATTTACGGCTTTGTCCAGATTTCTTTCTCTAAGAGGTTGAGAGGTATTGCCTGCATAACAGTTAATGCAACGTTTAGCTTTACACATTGTGCTATTTTTCATTTCTGAATACCCACCCACTGAGTTTTATGTCCTGTAAGAGTAGCAATGATGTTACACAGATTACATGGTACCTGCAAGCAAACATTTAATTGTGCATTTTAATAGTAAAACCGCAAATAGATTTGTACTGTACTCTCCAAAGGTACCATGAATTAAACCTAATTGCCATATGAAATCATTTAATGTATTCCAATTATTCAGCTATTTGCATGTTTAAATAATTTCAGTTTGGTAACCATGTAAGAGGACTGGCTGACTGACTCTTTAGTCACAACCTGACCTCCATGGTACAAGATACAAACAGAAAATAGAATGAAGTATTATACCACCTTCTGAAGGAATGTCAGTTTGGCAAAATGTAGAAATGGAATTAAAGCATGATGACCAATAAACATAAGAAAATGGAAGTGAGAGCAAACTACATCTATAACTTTGGATACCAAACTAATAAAAGTGGACAAATTAAACAGTGTGAGAAGAGATCCAAAAAATTTTGGAAAACACTTGTATAAAGACATTGTGCATAATAGAAAAATCATATACATATATTTATCTATATACAGTGGATATAAAAAGTGTACACACCTCTGTTAAAATGCCAGATCTTTGTGATATAAAAAATGAGACCACAATAAATCATTTCAAAACTTTTCCCACCTTTAATGTGACCTAAAACCTCTACAATTCAATAGAAAAAACAAACAAATCCGTTAGGGGAAAAACAAAAAAACGTACAATAAGGTGGTTACATAAGTGTGCACACCCTTAAACTAATACTTGAAGCACCTTTTGATTTAATTACAGCATTCAGTCTTCTTGGGTAGGAGTCTATCAGCATGGCACATCGTGACTTGGCAATATTTGCCCACTCTTCCTTGCAAAAGCACTCCAAATCTGTCCGATTGAGAGGTCATCTCTTGTGCACAGCCCTCTTCAGGTCACCGCAAAGATTTTCTATTGGATCTAGGTCTGGGCTGTGGCTGGGCCATTCTAAAACTTTAATTTTCTTCTGGTGAAGCCATCCTTTTTGTTGATTTGGATGTATGCTTGGGGTCATTTGTCATGTTGAAAGGTGAAATTGCTCTTCATCTTCAACTTTCTAGCAGATGCCTGAAGGTTTTGAGCCAAAAGTGACTGGTATTTGGAAATGTTCATAATTCCCTCCACCTTGACTAAAGCCCCAGTTCCAGCTGAAAAGCAACCCCAAAGTATGATACTGCCACCATCACACTTCACCATTGGGATGGTGTTCTTTTGCGCCAAATGTACCTTTTGGAATTGTGGCCAAAAAGTTCAACCTTGGCCTCATCATAACACATTTTCCCCACATGCTTTTGGGAGACTTGATGTATTGTTATTCAAAGTTTAGCTAGGACTGGATGTTTTTCTGTGTAAGAAAAGGCTTCAGTCTTGCAACCCTATCCCATAATCCAGAAATATGGAGAATGGCATGAGATTGCTGTCATATGTAGTACACAACCAATACTTGTCAGAAATTGCTGTAGCTCCTACAGTGTTGTTGTAGGTCTCTTGGCAGCCTCCCTGACCAGTTTTCATCTGGTCTTTTCATCAATTTTGGAGGGATGTCCAGTTCTTTGCAATGTCACTGTTGTCCCACATTTTCTTCACTTTTTGATGACTGTCTTCACTGTGTTCCATGGTATATCCAATGCTATGGAAAATTTTTTGTACCCATCTTCTGACTGGTACATTTTTGCGAACCATGGCTTTTGCTGTAGCAGACAACTGAGTAAATGTCAGGAAATACTACTGGGACAGCTGAACATTATTTGGGGTTAATCAGAGTCTCTAATTGACTGCAGGTTTGTACCCATGACGGCAGGTTTGTACCAAAGACTGAATGTTGTAATTACATCAAAAGGTGCTTCAGCAAAGTATTAGTTTAAGGGTGTGCACACTTATGCAACCAGCTTATCGCACATTTACTGTTTATATTTTCCCCTAAAAGATTTGTTTGCCCAAAAATCGATGCAAAACAATGCATATTTATACCTTACGGGAATATAACCACCCCCGCAAATTACAACACTGATAACACTCTCCTAAGATTAGACCCAGGGATAAGGGACTTGAAAGCTCATGTTGACAGTAACCTGAATTTTGATTGTGTGCCCATGGTGGTGAGAAAGCACTTCTATGTGGTGCAAATAAGTTATGGAATGGCATCCAGATCTGGGGAGATCATTGTCCCACTATGCTCAGCTGTTATTAGACCAATAGTCTAATAGTACAATGTACTCTTTGGCACATAACTGACCAGGTATTTGCAACTAAAGCAGCCACAGAGATTCCTCATTAAAATACAGGGTTTAAACATGTCCTATGTAGACCACCTCAAAGTCTTGCCCGTGTATTCAGTCTCCCACAAACTACTAAGGGGCGATCTATGCTTAACCTAAGGCATTCTCTCTATCCAGCCCTGATGAACCTGCTACACATTAACAAAACAAGCAGCACAAGAATTACCTGATCTAATGATCTGAACCTAGTCTATAACATAATATGTTGGAGAAACAGCTGTGTATTTCAGAGATTACCCTTTCTCTGGAACAGACTCACCATCTATCTCAGAGCGCTTCTCTAAACCTACTCAAATGACATTTGGACCAATGCATGGGAAATCATAAATTCACCCCTACTTGTCACCTGTAGCCTTTATGCATAAAAGCAGCTTGTAGATGCTGTAAGGCACACGCATATATCAAACTTGTTCTAGTTCTGGAGACAGATAATTGAGAAAATTGGGGCATGAATGGCTAGGCTTAAAAAGGCTCCCGGATCATTTGCCCAGTAACCTGCTATGCAGATTTCTAGTGAGTTGCAAATGCATGAAATTGCTTTCCCCAGAAATCTGTGAAATAATTACATGCTGGAATTCAGGAATACATACAATAACTAAAAATCAGCCATAGTGGAATGTAGGAAAAGGTAGGATACTAGTTAGCAATAAGCTTCTCTTTAAATAAGCTACACCTTACTGGGTATAGTAAAGATACATATACTGCATTTTATATAGCATATCATTGACACAAACAGGTTAAAAAATAAGACAACTGAGTGCACATGTCCCAGGATAAAAAAAAAGTGCCCGATCCTTATAAGCGCATTAGTTCCAGGACTGGAAAAAATGACAGTGTAGAATCTTTAAAGACCAAGAAGCATTCCTACAATTGGGTAAGACAAGGCTGGGGGGTTGCCCCTCCCTTGTAGAATGTAGTAGTAGTCTACAAAAACTGATAGGCCAGAAAAGGGCTATAAAGATGAGTGGAAAGAAATTATATATTGTTACTATTATGCAGCAACCCTAGAATTTCCAAATAGAAGACATTCAAAAAGATTGAGAGAAATTAGAAGAAAAAATTACTTTAACAAAAATGGTCAAAAGCTTCAAATGCAAATTTGTATTAAATACAACAAAAACTTCAGGCTGTTTGGAAAAAGAAGCAACTGAGGAAGTACAAAAAATATAAACAAAACCTAGAGCTTTTTGAAAGACAAAAAATAGACATGGATATGAGAAAGAAAGATCTTACTGCAATATCTATGCTAAAGTGAAAGCCAAAGTAATCAATACAAAAAAGCAGCTCCAAGGATATTAGAAGAGAAATGCAGGCAAAGCCATCTTTTTCTGTGGAACTTTTCTCCATGGGCCTCCGGTGAAAAAGGGCACGGGCACTACCTCAGTCGGATTATCCCAGTCAACAAATGTCAAATAAATAAGTAAATAAATATGGAAACTTTCACAATACAAAAAATAAGAAAGGAGGGACGCAAACCAGAAGATTAGTAAAGTAGAAGTTAAACAAATAGAAGCTAAACTTAAGGAATACTTGCAAAGTGAAGGATTTAGTGTAGAAAGGCTAACAGGTTATGTCACAGCATGATTGAACAATGAATCCCCAAAGTAAAGAAACACGAAAAGTGAGAGACATCTGAAGAAGAAATTTGGACATGGGAAGGACAAAAATGTTATATGGTGCAATATTTATGCAAAGGAGTGTGCCACAGTGGTGCAGCGGTTAGCGGTGTCACCTCACAGCAAGAGGTTCTCCCTTTCGATTCTGGGCTGGAGCACCTTCTGTGTGAAGTCTGGATGTTCTCCCTCGAATGACGTCTAAAGACATGCAGGTAGGTGCGTGCGTGAATGTGCGAGCCTTCTTTGAAGGTTGGGCGTCGGGCTGAACACTCAGCACCGTAAAAATCCACTGCCAATCATTAGCACACCGAATTTCCGCTGTGGCGACCCCCAACTGGGAAAAGCCAAAAGTATTTATGCAAGGCAGAAAGCACAACGAATCAATACAAAAAAATGGCACCAAAGATATTTGCAGAGAAATACAGGCAAACATGTCTGGATATGGAAAATTTTACAATACAAAAAATGAGAAAAAGGAGGTAAGTAGAAGAGAGGATTAGTAATGGGGAATTTAAAGAAATACAAACTAAAGTTATGGATTACCTGTGAAGTGAATGATTCAGTCTAGGAAATCCTACTGTGGCAACATTCATCAGTTCATAGGTTACTAGGCTAATGGCCCTATGGCCTTTACAAGCCTAGCCATGTTATACCCATGTCCCCTAACTGACCTTGATTAGATGGTCATTATTCACACAGCAAGTCTATGATCAGCACCAGATACCCTTGTCTATGAGGGATACAGGTAGCACCCCCTCAGTCAATTTGAAGTTTCCCATCCAGTTGTCTAGTTTGTGCTTGAATAGGGTCATTGAGGAGCTCTGCTTCACGTGAACTGGGAGTTTATTCCACAGGCGTGGCAATCTCTGGGAGATTTATCTATCTCTCTCTCTCTACTGCATGTTCTGTTAATACCACAGGCTAGGTTGAGATCTCCTGAGTGAGTGACTGTTGTCCCATTTGATTTGCAGATATGCAGCCTTTCCATTATAGGTTCATAGATGCATACTAGGCTAATGGCCCTGGAGCCTTTACAAGTCTAGCCCATAGGATTATCCTGGCATTGTACCACCCAACCTTAGCTCCCAATGCCTCTGTCGAGTAAAGCCACTGGAGTGATCCCCTGTGTGAATTTTCTACTTCCCAGCTACTCATCAAGATTTCCCTTGAGGGCCAGTGAGGTGCTCTGACATGTATGGGAAGTCTCTTCCATAGCATAGGGAGCCCCTGGGTAATGAACCTGTTACTCCAGCACGTTCTGTTGATTGTGATAATGAGGTTGAGGTCTCTAGAGCGTGTGGTGTGAAGGGTTTGGGATTTCTTCAGATGTAGCATTTCTAACAGGGCTAGATCAGACAAGGCTTCCTAAGTCAGAGATCACTTCTAAGTAGGCGATAGGACACAGAATAGTTGGAGATTTTTGAGTCCATCTATATAGGACCAGTGTTTAAGGTCTAGGATCCTCTTTGTGCGGTACTTTTCTGGCCTCTCCAGTTGTTGCAGGTGTCTAGTGAGGTACATGACAAATGGGGAATTGTACTCTGATTGGCCTAATGAGGTAAGAGTAGAGGAAGACAAAGATCTCTTTCTTCCTGGATGCAAAATCCTTAGAAATGAGATGTGCCAGACAAGACTGACACAGTAGCAATGTGGTGGTCAAAAGACAAGTTGCTGTCGACCTGTGTTCCCAGATCTCTTTGATCGCCTTCTGTGTTCAGTGGACTACCATCGATGTGGTAATTCATGGGAACCTGTTTTTTTTCCCAAAGGGGATGACTACTTTTTTTGCATTGAGCTTAAGGCCATGGTTCTGACACCAGTCGTTGGTCTCAGTGAGGCCTTTCTGTAGGATGTCAACATCACTTGGGGAGTTAATAGCAACTCCGAACTCGCAATCATCTGGGAACTTTGTCAGCCAGAGTCCCTTCGTGTTTGCCTGGACTTCAGAGAAGTAGATACCCAACAGGAGAGGACCCAGGACTGAACCCTGTGGGACACCACTCGTGACTGGTCAGCAGTATGACTTGGAGTCAGCTACTTTCACACTGTGGATTCCAACTGTGAGCCAGTTTGCAACCCACCTACGGATTTAGGGGGTTGATGCCTAACTTAATGTGTTTTTCTACAACTCCTGAGTGGGGAATGGTATCAAAGGCCTTGGCCAGATCAAGGTAGGCTATATGAACCACCTTGCCTTCATCCACAGCTCTGGTGACGGACTCAAGTCAACCAAGTTGAGCAGGCATGACCTACTCGTCACAAAACCAAACTGTGTAGGATACACAATTTGGAGATTTCCTATATCCTTTTTTATTAGGTCCATGAGGATGTGTTTCATAGCTTTGCATATCAGACTAGTCAGGCTAATAGGGCAATAGTCCCCAGGGTCTGTAGTCGTTCCTTCTTTGTGGTGAGGGATGAATGTAGCAGTGCGCCATTTGGGAGGGACAAAGCCAGAGATGAGGCTGTGATTGAACAGGGCACACAGGTGAGGTGCCAGTTCACTCTACAGTTCATGTAGAAAATAGCCAGGGATATGGTCAGGTCCCATAGAAGCTGTATTATTGCCCTTGGACAGTGTTATTTTAATCTGTGCAGCAGTAATACTGGGTGCCTGGCAATCTACTGTTAATGTGATAAGTCCTTTGGGGGGGGGGGGTAAAGCTGGCACTGAATCGGTCGGCTAAGTATATTGACAATATCTGTTGGCTTGCTATTGGAGGCACCATTGTGCAGTAGCTCACAGCAAATCTGGGTATTGCCATGGAGAGACTTTACGTAACTATAGAAGGCCTTGTGGTTGCCTTTACTACCTGTTGCAATTCTGTTTTCATAGCTAACTTTAGAGTATTTGATGAGGGATCTCAACTTTTTGTTGAGGCTGATGAGGAAGTTTTTCCAGTCTAGGGACTTCACCTTATTCTGAATCAGTTTCAGTCTTCTGTTGCAGAGTTTGTTTATAGCAGGGGACCACCAGATTGGTTTCCTTTTTTTGGAGGAGAGCGTCTTGGTTCTACTGGGTATGGCAAGATCCATGCATTTGTGTACGTGTTCGTACAGTGCACTGGTGTAGGATTTGGCGGTCATGCAATTATTTTTCATTTGCATGGGTGCCATGAAGTTAGCCACCTGTTTTTTAGGAGCCCAAAGTTAGCTTTGGAGAAGTTTTTCATGGTTGTTACCTTTGCAGGGGGTGGGAGGGATGTGGATTTCCAAGGTGATTAGTTTGTGGTCTTCTCTAACCAGGGAGGAATTGGACTACTGGTGTAGACCAACAGTTGCCCATGTTAGTAATGACCAGATCAAGGATTTTGGTACCTCTAGAGCAAGTAAGAACGAGCTGGTCCATGGCACTGGAATTAATGAATTCCAGGAAACGTAGGGCAAGTGTATCGGCACATAAGTAGTTTTCCCAGTTAATGGAGGGGTAGTTGAAGTTGCCCAGTATGAGGACATGTTAGGTTGGACCCTAATATTCGCCAGGGTGCGTAGGAATGTGGAGCGAGTGTCTTAGGGCATTGTCTGGGACCTATAGCAGGCTACAACCTGAATCGCGGTCTTACCCAATGTTAGCTGCACCTGTAGTATCTCTGATGCATTATGTTGGGCTACCACTGGAGGTGTGCGCATCCTTTATGAACATGGAAACACCACCGCCTTTTGCTTCGTTCCAAGTTCTGTGGTTGAAAGGTGTGGAATGAGTTATAGCCTGGTAGTGCAGGGGTGCTTTCTACTGCCTTGAACCAGGTCTCTTACAGCACAAATGTCGATGTTCTCCATTTTAAGAAGTGCGAGTGAGTGCATTTTGAGCTTTAGACTGCTAGCGTTGAGCAGCATGACCCACAGATTGCATTTTTTTTTTTTTTTTTTTTTTTAACTGTTATGGTGGTAATGTGGTCTTTGGAACACTGCCTAAAAAAGGCACTAAAGGGATGGAGCCTTGTCCAATATCCAGAATCCCAGAGGTGACACATGCAGGCCATCTCTGGCAAAGCATTGAGGTCTGTCAATCATGTCATCCCAGGCAGACAGATAATGGATCCCCTTAGAATGACACCAGAAACTTAGCCAATTGTTGAAATCAATACTTTTCAGCTTGTACTGTGGTATCAATCTGGGTGATGGTAGGATGCTGCTCAGGGCTAGGGTCATACCCGCCTGAGCTACATAATTCAAGAGCTCCATGTCTCTTTTCATGTAGTCCAGGGATGTACGCCTCAGGTCAATCACACCCATGTACACTGACCAAGCCATATTTGTATCTGTTGTTGAGGGACCCCAGTTCTTGCGTTACGTGGTGGATCCTGGCACCTGACAGGCAGTTGTTACTTTCTCCTTATTCAACCTAGTGTGTGGGACATCAGTGTGCCTCATTATCGAGTCACCTATGACTAGCATGTTGGGCATGCTGTTTTATGGGCTTTGGATGACCGGCACACTGTTTAGGAGAGTTACGTGTCTCGTGATTAGTGTTTTGTTGTGGTGGCAGAGTGCATTTCTGCCTTGGAGATCTCTGCTGTTTGGGTAGACTTTTTATTAGGGCAGGGTCGGAGACTACTCTAAGCCAAGCACAAGTTGCCTCTCAGCAGCCTACAAAATACAGGGCACAGTGACGGGGCTTTCTGTGATTCTATAACAGAGTCAAATTACCCAAATAGATGCTCATGGCCTGGAGGAGCTTGGGGGAGTGAGTGGCATTAACCTATCTCTATCCCATCCTGGGGAAAGGTGAAATATTTTATACAGCATTGTTTGATCTCACTAAATATTAGAGAGGTATGTAGAGAGTCACCCAGGCACACAGGTTCAGCTCCTGCCAAGCTGCCATCAGAAGCCTTCTGAGGGGACACTGCATTCTGAGGACGGCATGCGTGGAAGCATGCACAACTACCAGACAGAAAGTAATTGCGGGGCCCTCACACAAGCTTGCATGTCAGCTGTTAAGGGGAGAATTGTTAGGGTTTACAAGAGAAGCCCCTGATGGCTACCTAAATGACAGTTCATCTTTACTGGCTGTCACCCTAGGGAAAGGGAATGAGTGACTGGTCAGTGGTGGAGAGGGATGATGGTTGGCAGGCAGAAGGGAGAAACACAAAAAAGGCAAACAAAAATTAAAGCTGAAAGCATCTTTTTATTTATTTGCTATTGTTTCTCAAACTACAGTTTTGAAAAAAACTGACTTGTGATAATACTTGTCTCATACCATACAGACAAGTAAGCACTGTGAAAAAGAAACTTGTAAAGTGAGCAGAATAAATGGAATAATTGAAGAAAAAAATTGTCAAGAGAAAGTGATTTTTTTTTTTTTTATCTGTGTGTACAGGTTTCCAATCCCCATTTTCCTCCTATGCTGCTAAGTGCATTTCTGGAGAACTTTTAGTTATGTACTCACCATAACTTCAGATGTTTGGGATCCATCTCGCCTACATTCTGACTGATGGGTTCGGAGCCGATCCCTCGGCTCCGACTCGGCACGCTTATGCCAAAGAGCGAAGTCTCTTATTGGCTGAGCTTACTATATCCCAGGATGCACCACTACCAGTCCCCCAGATCTAGTTTGTCCGCATACATGCACACACGCATGCACTGCTTATATAACATCGACAGATGATACAAGATAAAAACAGTAGAACTCAAACCGTTCAATCTCTTCTGATCTCCAAGGCAGGGGGAAGGAGGGTGGGTATTAGGAATGTAGGCGAGATGGATCCCAAACATCTGAAGTTATGGTGAGTACATAACTAAAAGATGTTATGTGATCCTATCTCGCCTACATTCTGACTGATGGGACAGCGTCCCTAGCACCTAAATCCTGGGTGGCTCACTGGAAAACACTCCTGAGTAGCGTGGAACCAAATGATGCTCGCCCTTTAGATGCCACATCCAATTTATAGTGGGAAATGAAAGTGTGCGGGTTGGACCAAGTAGCCGCAGCACAAATCTCAGAAATAGCGAGCTTGGAATGAAATGCAATAGAGGTAGCCATAGCTCTAGTAGAGTGAGCTTTGACAGATGTTGTAAGTTGCTTATTTGAAGAGGAATAAGCCTGAGTTATGCAATCTCTAATCCATTTGGCAATAGTAGCTTTAGTGATGGTTTTACCTAGTTTATTATCTGAAAAGGACACAAACAATTGATCTGTTTTTCGAATTTGTTGAGTCCTGTCTAGATAGAAGCGCAACTGCCTGTGAACATCCAATGTATGCAAGGTGTATTCCACTTTGTTTGAAAATTTTGGAAAGAAAACTGGTAGCTCTAGAGATTGTTGGAGACAGAGATTAGAACAAACTTTTGGAACAAAAGATGGATTAGGCCTAAGTGATACTCTATCCTTGTGAAAAATCAAGTATGGTGGTTTGATAGATAGGGCTTGAAGTTCTGAAACTCTTCTTGCAGAGGTAATTGCAATTAAGAAGGCAGTTTTCCAAGACAGATATTTCAACTCACATGTAGCAGCCGGTTCAAAAGGGGAAGATGTTAAGGCACGGTACCAAATCAAGATCCCACGGAGGCAGGATGAAAAACTGGGGTCTTAAAAGCACAGCACCTTTCATGAAAGTTTTACATAATCTGCTGCTCATCAATGGTGGGTCTATGGATTCGTGAAATTTGGAGATAGCTGCTAGTTGGACTTTAATAGTAGAGACTGAAGATCCTTGATTAAACAAAGATGTTAAAATTTCAAGACCTCTGGTATCGGGCAGTAATAGGGTCTAAGCCTCTGAGTTGAGCCCAGATAGCAAACCTCTTCCACTTACTGTGATACAATTTCTTAGTGGTGGGTTTGTGGGCTGAAGATAAAATGTGAATAACTTCCGGTCCAAGGTGTGATTTCTGACTAAAGTCGGAAGTGGAGGAGCCAAGCTGTTAATTTCAAAGTGTGAAGGGACTGGTGCTGTTGTCCCGACTGATGAACCAGAAGGTCCGGAGTTAGATCCAAAAACCAAGGACCGTCCAGAGTATATTTCTGTAGGTAGGGGAACCATACTTGACGAGGCCAGTACGGAGCAATTAGAATCATTGTGGACCCCAATTGGGAAGCTTTCTGGATGACTTTGGGGAGGAGTGGAACTGGAGGGAAAGCATAAAGCAGTCCTGTTGGCCAAGGTTGGACTAGAGCATCCGTAGCTGGTTCCCCTTGACGCGGGGTCAAGGAAAAGAACCTTTTGCACTTCGTGTTTTGTGGTGTTGCAAACAGGTCGCAGCACGGAATACCCCATCTTTTGAAAATCTGAGCTGCTACTGTTTCGTTCAGGGACCACTCGTGAGGAGAGAGAATAGTCCTGCTCAGTCTGTCTGCCCATACATTGGATTTTCCTGGAATGTGGGTTGCTACCAGGAAGCGGTTGGTAGCCACTGCCCATTCCCACACCCTCATGGCCTCTCTGCAAAGGGGGTAAGATCTGGTCCCTCCTTGTTTGTTTAGATACCAGACCACCGACATGTTGTCTGTGTGGATAGCGATAATGCCTTGAGGGAGAAACTTGTGGAGGGCTTGTAGGGACAGAAGTACAGCCCTCATTTCCAACACATTGATATGGAGAAATGTTTTGTTTGGAAGCCAAGAACCCTGAACTGACCTGCCCAGACAATGCCCCCCCCCGTCTGGGAGGCATCCGTTGTCAAGGTGGCCACCGGAGGGGATATAACAAAAGGTCTTCCCTGATTCAGATTGGATGGCAGAAGCCACCAGCGGAGGTCCCGTTTGCACGTTTCTGTAATCAGTATGTGATGATTGAGGGGGAGATCCTGAAAAGACCATTGTGTCGATAACAGCCACTGAAGAATCCTCATGTGCAATCTTGCCAGAGGAACTAGGAGAACCGTGGCAGACATTGAACCTAAAAGTTGCAGGACCATCCTGGCTGGGGCTTTGGATCTTAGAAGCAGGGCTCGGACTTGACCTTGTAATGTTTGTATCCTTTGCGTAGGAAGGAAGATTCGCATTAATTTTGAGTCTATCTCTGCTCCTATGAATCTTATGCGCTGAGAAGGCAGCAAGACAGACTTTGACCAGTTGAATGTAATTCCCAGGGAAGCACCCAGGGAGATGGTGGCTTGTAGGTTCTCTAGTAGTAGATGCCTGGTGGTGGCAGTCAGGAGCCAGTCGTCCAGATAGGGAAACACTTGGAATCCGAGACTCCTCAGGTGAGCAGTCACTACTGCCAAACACTTGGTGAACACCCTGGGGGGGCTGTGGTGAGACCAAAGGGCAGTGCACAAAATTGGAAATGACCGTCTCCCAGGCTGAAGCGCAGATACCTCCTGGACGCCTGATGTATCGGTATGTGATAATAGGTGTCCTTGAGATCTATGGAGCACATCCAAACATCTTTCTCCAACAATGGGAGAATGGATTGTAAAGTGACCATTCGGAATTTGGACTTCATGACGGACTGGTTTAGTTTGCTGAGATCCAAAATGGGTCTCAGGTCCCCTGTCTTTTTTGGCACTAAAAAGAACCTTGAGTAATTTCCGGATCCGATCTGGTCTGTGGGGACCGGTTGGATGACTCCTTTTCTAGCAGCTTTGAAGCTTCTACGGCTGCAATTTCCCTTTGACTGGGTGGTGGGTCCGGGATTTTTGGACGGTGGGGGTGAGTGTGTGAAGGGAATGGTGCAACCTCCGGCAATAATCCGAAGCACCCATCTGTCCTGAGTAATAGACTCCCAGGCTTTTAGGTGCTTGGCAAACGGCACCCGACTGGCTCCGAGCAGCACAGCCGGGCAATCCCTCATGGAGTGTGGGAGGCTGAAGAGCCACGAAAGGACTCGCGGTCTCCAGTGTTGCGGGGCCTCTGCCGCCTCTGGGATGGCGTCTCCCAGAAAAATTCCCGTCCTCTGCCTCTGGAAGGGGAATCTTCCTGCTGTTGAGGAAAGAATTTCTGTGATTTGGAACCACATCTTCCCTCCTCTTTAGCCTTGGGATAAGGCTGAAAGGGAGTGGAATAACGTGCTCCTACGGCAGATAAAGTCTTTCCCTCTTGCTCACAGCGGTAAGAGTGTCTTTACCTTGGGTCCAAACAAAGAGGACCCATCAAAGGGAGTGTCGGCAAAGGAAGACTTGAAGGCCTCCATAAAATGACACAACGGAGCCAGGCTTGTCTCCGTGAGCCACGCCTGTGCCTGCTCTGCCCGCCCCTTCGCCGCATATGAAATGAGCCTCATGGACGAGTTAGAAATCGAGGTGAGGATAGCCAACTGAGAGCTAACCGACTGGGCTAGCTGCTCAGGTAGGTTACCTGAGAGGGAGTCTGAGAGCTCCTTGACCAGATCCCTCTGTAGTCTGGTGAAATGTGCCAAATAATTCAGGGACCTCAGAGTAAAGGCCGCTGAAGTCAGGGTGCGCTTCCACCGGTCCATGCTCCTAGACTCCTTATTAGGAGGATGGACGGACGTTGAAGCCTCTGCCACGCCCTGCTGGGTAGCAGATGCCACCACCATGGCATCTACAGCCACGCCTTTAAGAACTCCTTCTCGGGTGGGGCAGACAAAAATTTGTTAGGGCGAGAAGGCACTGGTTCCACAGTATCTGGATGTTCCCACCCTCCGACAAACCAAATCCAGGAGCTCAAGGGCGGAGACACCCAGGAGGCGGAGGGCTGAGCCCAAGGCCTTGAGGAACACCGACTCATCAGCGAGGGGGTTTGGAATTCCAGCCGCCTCGTTGCTTAAGGATCTCTAGAATGTCTGCAAATGAGACATCATCCGAGGGCGACTTGGGACCCCTCCGCATCATCAAGATCAGTGTCCGTTGTAAGAGACTCGTCGCGGGAGTCCACGTGCTTCCTCTTGCACGTTCTCTTCCTTGTGGGCTCCTCCGAAGTCAACTCCGTAAGACCCTCAGGAGGAGGGGAACCCCAGTGGGGTAACCTCAGGCCCCTGGGCTCCGCTGCCTAGAGACAGCGGAACTGCCAAAGACCCAGTCTCCATGCCCAGGGAAGGTGCCGGTAAAGCCGTAGAGATGGCCGAAGAAGACTTGGCCAAGGCACTCCTCATAGCTCTGAAGGCCGGACCCCAGAATCCTGGGAGGGTCCGGTCTCCGAGCCATGATAGCAGACGGAAGTCCCGCGGCAAGCACCGAGAGGGAGGCTTGGAACCGACAGCATTGGTCCCGAAACGTCACCCCCGGGTCCGGCCGAAGAAGTCCGTGTGCTAAACTCGGACCTGAAGGCCGGGGTTGGAGTAAGGGTCGGAGCCGACCCTAGGATCTCCACTGGCTCCATCAGCACCTGCTCCGATGGAGCCGAAGCGGTCGGAGGAGGAATAGCAATGGAATGGGCTATCGGCTCCGAAGCCAAGTGGGTCGGAGCCGAAACAAATTTCTGAAAGACTGGGAACTGGAACAGTCTTTGGAGCACCCTGTCTATGTCCGAATCTGACATCCTTGATGACCTGGAAGAGACCGAATGGGTCCGAGTAGGCCTCTCCAACGGCTCCAAGGGACTAGGGGATCGGCTCCGAATAGACAATTATCGGTGCCGAAGAAGTCTCCCAACCAATTTCCATCGGTGCCGAAGAGGGCTTCGGCGCCGAGGAGGAAGTGTCTGAGCGGACAACCTTCATCGGCTCTGAGATCAGTGGAGCCGATGAAGGTGACCCGCCTCTCGATGCCCCAGCCGTCGGCTCCGAACCCAGAGGAGTCGAGGCTGGAGGCATCGAGGCAGACCGTTCCGCCCTCGGCTCCAAAGTCCATGGAGCTGAAGGAGAAGCCTGCCTATGTCTTTTGGCGGTCGGTTCCGACGGACTGGTCGGAGCAGACGCCCTTTTCTTTTTAGCAGGAGAAGGAGAGGAAGCTAATGCCTCTTCAAATGAGGGTTTAATGAGGCCTTTCAAAATAAGTTTATTTTTCCTCTCTTGGAGGACCCTCGAGGAAAACGCGTGACACACGCTGCAGGACTCCTGCAAATGTTTGGCGCCCAAACAATACACACAGAGAGAGTGGTCATCTGTGATTGACATTTTAAAACTGCACTTAGTGCACTTCTTAAAGCCCGAAGGCCTAGGAGCCTGAGACATTATGGCAACAATTCAGTAACTCTAACACAGAAAAAACACTTACTTTACTTTTTTTTTTTTTTTACAAAGGCTGTCGCAACAGAAAAATCAACTAAAGGGATCCAAGAACCCTTAAGGACTCTAAAGACAATTGACTGACAGGGAAAGGCCCTTCAATTCAAAAGGGGCCTCTAGTCACAGCAAACACGCAACCACTACACAAATTTTCCACAAAAAAATAACCACTCATACACAAAAGTAAGATATAGCTGTTAAAACAGCTTTTGTTGAAGAATTAGGAAATTCCTGACAGAAAAAGTTAGTGAAAAACACTACTTAGCTCAGACAGCTCGAGACCACGTCTTTGCTAGTTAGCGGCAAACGAGATCTGGGGACTGGTAGTGGTGCATCCTGGGATATAGTAAGCTCAGCCAATAAGAGACTTCGCTCTTTGGCATAAGCGTCCGAGTCGGAGCCGAGGGATCGGCTCCGAACCCATCAGTCAGAATGTAGGCGAGATAGGATCACATAACATCTGATATTAATATCAGGAACAAAAAAAATACCTCTGAATATGGAAGAAATAAGATACACAAGTCTGCATTAGAAATCACAATAAAGGCATTTCAAATGCAATTTATATATATATAATGTTGGGGAAAGAGGTAGAAGGGCAAGGACATTTATTCTAATACTTCATGAAAATCAAAATAGTAAAACGTATACCAGTGAGTTAAGTAAAAATGAGCTAATCAAAGTTTTTATACCCAAGACAAATTCTCATACGCCTGTCCAAAAATTTCACAGTGGCTGAGACACAAAAAATGAGCCAAATCAACTCATACCGCACATCCCTCCAAGGTTACACAAGAGCATACTTGTCTGACTTGTCCAATAAGCAGCACACACATCTGTTACCTACAATTTTTCACTAATACATATTACATCAACTGGTGAGGCCAGACAAAATATTGCTTCTTAGAAATAAGCAAACAAGTTTATGTTTCAAACATTGTGCGCTCATGATATTAATTGGGAATGGTGCTGTCTTGTAGCAGTAGAAAATATACTTGCTAGAAGATACATGACAGGGCTAGTCACCCAGCGGTGTAAAACCTTGGCTCTAATAATTATCACTGTTGAAGTGACAACTTGACCCCATGAGCAAAAATAGGGAAAAAAGGGTGATGGACAAATATATACGCCAGACGAGGCTGGCATTTTACAAACAGTACTTGTATCAACAAAGGTGTGCCCCCACACTTCAAAATGCAAACATTCTACAGACAGTGTTAAAGTGAAGAATAAAATGAAGCCATCAACACTGAGGAAATGGATGTAAGATGGCACTACAATAAAGAACGAGTTAAAGTTATAATTGCTTGCATTGTGGAAAGATGCAGAGTGTTTATACATATATGAATAATGGCATTTGAAGTTTTATATACAAACTGCAGAAACATAAGAAAAATGCCACCTCAGTCTTCTGATTGTTTATATAATAAAGGACCGGCTGAGTCGGAGACAAAGTCTATGAGAAATCTTTAAGTGTTCTTATGATGGATCACTATGCTTCATCTAATTCAGCTAATGCAGATCAATATACATCAGTGAGGTTAATATGCTATGAATCATTTAAGGAAGCTGAGGCTAGTAGCACACATTCCTGTCCACTACCCACCAACATAGGAATAACGTCAAATCATACACATGTACACATGCATACTTACTCAAAATGAGCAAATACTCAACTAATCTGTACAAATAAGCCCAAACGTTGGAAAATCCTACACACACATGGAAATAACTGAACAACCCAAACCACAGTTGAAGTAGGAAGCTCAGACAGTACACAGATAAATTCCAGTACTGCACATTATACCCCTTAAGGAAAAACGCAACAAAAGTACACTAAACATGTACTTCCTACTTCTTCCTCAATGTGCATGTGAAATACATCAGCTGAGAATGAGTAATTCATCACAAAAACATCAGAAGTAATAAAAGCCGTACATACCTGTAATATTCAGCTGCTGTCTGGTTCATTTATATTAGTTTTGATGCTACAGCAGTCCTCTACCACGATGGTCATCAATCCCTATCATCATCATCTTTCAGCTTTTCCCGTTAGGGGTCGCCACAGCGGATTATCTCTTTCCATTTCTTCTTATCCTCTGCATCTTGCTCTGTCACACCAACCACCTGCATGTCCTCTCTCACCACGTCCATAAACCTTATCTTAGGCCTTCCTCTTTTCCTCTTCCCTGGCAGCTCCATCCTTAGCATCTTTTTCCCAATATACCCATCATCCCTCAGCACGTCCAAACCAACGCAATCTCGTCTCTCTTTATCTCCAAACTGTCCAACATGAGCCGACCCTCTAATATACTGATTCCTAATCCTATCCATCCTAGTCACACAGAGTGCAAATCTTAATATCTAACTCTGCCACATCCAGCTCTGACTCCTGCCTTTTTGTCAATGCCACTGTCTCCAACCCATATAACATAGCTGGTCTCACTACTGTCTTGTAGACCTTCCCTTTCACTCTTACTGGTACCAGTCTGTCGTCACAAAATCACTCCTGACACACTCTTCTCCACCCATTCCACCCTGCCTGTACTCTTCTTCACCTCTCTTCCACATTCACCATTACTCTGAACTGTTGATCCCAAGTACTTAAACTCGTCCACCTTTACCAACTCTACTCCATGCATCCTCACCATTCCTCTACCCTCCCTCTCATTTACATGGATACATTCTGTCTTAGTCCTGCTGACCTTCATTCCTCTGCTCTCTAGAGCATATCTCCACCTCTCCAGAGTCTCCTCAACCTGATTCCTACTCTCACTACAGATCACAATGTCATCTGCAAACATCATAGTCCACGGGGCCTCCTGTCTGATCTCATCAACCTGTCCATCACCACTGCAAATAAGGACTCCGAGCTGATCCTTGATGTAATCCCACCTCCACCTTAAACGGATCTGTCACTCCCACTGCAGTCCTCACCACTGTCGCACTACACTCGTACATATCCTGTACCACTCTTACATACTTCTCTGCCACTCCCGACTTCCTCATACAATACCACAAATCTTCTCTAGGCACCCTGTCGTATGCTTTCTCCAAGTCTACAAAGACACAATGCAACTCCTTCTGACCTTCTCTATTTCTCCAATAAAACTCTGAGCAAACATCGCATCTGTAATGCTCTTTCCTGGCATGAAACCATACTGCTGATCACTAATCACCTCCCTTCTTAACCTAGCTTCTACTACTCTCTCCCATAACTTCAAGCTGTGACTGATCAATTTTATCCCTCTGTAGTTACTGCAACTCTGCACATCACCCTTATTCTTAAAGATAGGTACCAAAACACTTTCTCTACTCCTCAGGCATCCTCTGACTTTCCATAATTTCATTAAACAATCTAGTTAAAAATTCCACTGCCATTTCTCCTAAGCACCTCCATGCTTCCATTGGGATGTCATCTGGGCCAACAGCCTTTCCATTTTTCATCCTCTTCATAGTTGTCATTACTTCCTCCTTACTAATCTTTCACTTCCTGATTCACTATCCCCACATCCTCCAACCTTCTCTCTCTCATTCTCTTCATTCATCAGCCTCTCAAAATACTCTTTCCATCTACTCAACACACTCTCCTCTCTTGTGAGTATCTTTCCCTCACTATCCTTTATCACCCTTACTTGCTGCACATCTTTCCCCAGCTCTGTCTCTCTGTCTAGCCAAATCGGTACAGGTCCTTTTCTCCCTCTTTAGTGTCCAATCTCTCATACAACTCTCCATATGCCTTATCCTTAGCTTTCGCCACCTCTCTTTGACATGCGCCTCATCTCCTTATACTCATGTCTACTTTCTTCATCTCTTTGACAATCCCACTTCTTCGCCAGCCTCCTCCTCTGTATACTCTCCTGTACTTCCTCATTCCACCACCAGGTCTCCTTGTCCTCCTTCCTCTGTCCAGATGTCACACCAAGCACCTTTCTAAGCAGTCTCCCTTACTAGTTCTGCTGTAGTTACCCAGCTATTCAGTAACTCTCCACCGCCTCCCAGTGCCGGTCTTAACTCTTCCCTAAACTCCACTTCACAGTCACCCTTTTTTAACTTCCACCATTTAATCCTTGGCACTGCTTTCACACTCCTCCTCTTCTTGATCACCAACGTCATCCTACACACCACGATTCTATGCTGCTTAACTACACCTTCCCCTGCCACCACTTTACAGTCTCCAATCTCCTTCAGACTGGCCCTCCTACATAGGATATAATCCACCGGTGTGAATCTTCCTCCACTCTTGTACGTCACCCTATGCGCCTCCCTCTTCTCAAAATACGTATTCACCACAGCCATGTCCATCCTTCTCGCAAATTCTATAATATGACCTTCTGCATTCCTCTCCGTAACACCATACCTACCCATCACTTCCTCATCCCCTCTGTTCACTTCACCAACATGCCCATTAAAGTCCACTCCAATCACTAGTCTCTCACCCTTTGGTACACTCACCACAACTTCATCCAACTCACTCCAAAATTTCTCTCACACCCAACTTGTGGAGCATATGCACTAACATTCATCATTACACCATCAATTTCGAGCTTCATAATCACGGTCAGACACTCTCTTCACATCTAAAACACTCTTGGCATATCGTTCCTTTAGTATAACCCCTACCCCATTTCTCCTGCCATCCACACCATGATTGAACAATTTGAACCAGTTTCCTAAACACCTGGCCTTACGTCCCTTCCATCTGGTCTCTTGCACGCACAATATATCAACCTTCCTTCTTTCCATCATATGAGCTAGCTCTCTTCCTATACCAGTCATACTGCCAACATTCAAAGTTCCTACCCTCACTGCTACACTCCTAACCTTCCTCCTCTCTTCCTGCCTTCGGGCATGCCTTCGCCCTCCTCTTCTCCTTCGGCCAACAGTAGCCCAATTTCCGCCAGCACCCTGTTGGCTAACAGTACTGGTAGCGGTCGTTGTTAACCCGGGCCTCGACCGATCCAGTATGGAAATATGACATTTTCACGCCATAAGTTGTGGCAGATTTTTTACGCCAGATGCCCTTCCTGACGCAACCCTCCCCATTTATCCGGGCTTGGGAGTGGCACAAAGAAATGCACTGGCTTGTGCATCCCCAGTGGCTGGGTCATCAATCCCCAACACATTCCTCAAATTTGTCTAAATTCACAATTCTTCCTTTCATAAAAAAAAATCAACCATTTTTGTTGTAAATATAGAACAAAAAATTAAGCAATATAAAAAGATTGCACTAAACTCTTCCAAGTTTTCCTTCTGACAGTAAGTTCTCAAATGAGACCAAAATCTTTTAGTAAGTTAGAATCGGGCCCCAGCAATAAGACCTTCTGTACAACTACTCACACTGAAAAGTACAGTTGTATACACTTACCATAAATGTAGATTTTAGAGCGTACCCACTGTTGCAGTCATTGCATTAGGGTAATCTGCTGGCAGGTCGCCCTCAGGCGGCCTGATTAACAAACTCTCTGGTCCTGTGTCGGTTGCTGTCCCTTCTATGACATCAGGTCGTCAGGGGGTATAAAACATGCAGCAGATGCCATTGCATCAGTTTTTCTTGCCCAAGATGTCAGGTGCACCCCTTATGAGTAGCAAATAAAATTAAAAACAAAGAATTATACCTCCAACCAAAAGCAAATACTCCAAAAAGGCTTTTAAGCATAGTAAAGGAAAGTAGAGGTATAGCCAGAGAAAAGTATTGGGCTGGAAGGAGCGTAACCAGGAATGTAACAGTGAATACACTCAAAAATCTACATTTATGCTAAGTGTACACAACTGTACTATGTTCTTCGTGTTTCACTGTCGCAGTCATTACATTAGGGTAGATTTCCAAAGCTATGATTGGGAGGAGGAGTTTATACAGCATTAGGGCCAGCTATAAGGCCCTGCAAGACAGCAGTGGCAAAGCCAGCTCTGGATTTAGAGAAAATTGGTAAATGATAATGCTTCGTGAAAGTATGAACAGAACTCCAGGTATCAGCTTCTAGATTATCCCTGGTAGGAACACCTTTGAGAAAGGCTGCAGAAGGAGATGCAGCCCTGGTGGATAGATTTTCCATGGTGCTTATAGCAGAAATGAATGCAATGGCTTATCCATTTAGAAATGGTTTGTTTTGAAATAGCCTTCCCCTCTGCCCCTGCAGCAAATGCTACCAGCAATTGTTCAGATTTTCTTCGAGATTTAGTCCTGTCCAAGTAGAATCTAAGTTGTCTGTGCACATCCAAGGAATGCAGAATCCGTTTCCCTTTGTTCTGTGGATTGGGAAAGAAGGTTGGCAAATGAATGGACTGATTAAGAGACACACTGGACACCACCTTGGGCATGAAGAATGGATTGATCCTGAGAGTGGATTGATCCTGAGAGATGCCCTGTCCGCATGAAAGATGATGAAAAGCTTCACTGCCATAAGGACCTGTAATTCAGATATCCTTTTAGCTGAAGTGATTGCTAAAAAGGAAGGCGGTTTTCCAAGAAAGAAATTTTAAGTCTGCAGTAGCAGCTAGCTCGAAAGGAGGTAGAGTGAGCTTCTCCAAAACAAAGTTAAGGTCCCAGGCAGGGGTAGGAGCTCTCCTGGGTGGTCTCAAGTTCTCTGCCCCTCTGAGATGCTGCTTAAGCAGAGGATGAGAGAAGAGGGGTGGTTCTGTGTTATAGTGAGCTGAAATAGCGGAGGCATGGATTTTAAGAGAGGAGAAAGACAGGCCCTTGTGAAGCATGTCAGTTAAGTATTGCAAAATCTGAGGTACATTGGGCGCTGATGTGCTCATCCCTAAAGATTGGTTCCAGGCACAGAAACTTTTCCATTTGTCAACATAAGATCTTCTAGTACTATGTCTTTTCGCCTCCAAGAAGACATTTCCAAAGTTCTGCTAAAAATCAAACAGGACAAACCAAGGGTTTGCGGAGTAATAAGGGTGAATTTAAGTGATTAGCCAGGCTGCAAGGTTCAATGTTGGAAGCTAAAGGTGCAGAATTTGGGTCTCCTGCTGAGACAGCAGGGAAAGGGTCTGAGGCAGGTGCCATGGAGATGTTTGCGACACACTGCGCACGAGTGGGTACCAGTGTTGGAGCAGCCAGTCTGGAGCAAACAAAATCATCCTTGGTTTGTCCTGTGACTTTTAGCAGTACTTTGGAGAGCAGAGGCAGAGGGGGGAAAGCGTAGACTGATGGGTTTTTCCAGCTGAAGGAGAGCGCATCCAGATTCCAGGCTTGTTTGTGGGGAGACCTTGTGCAAAACATTTCCAACTGGTAGTTCTGGGAGGAGGCAAATAGATGTCTGGGCTCCCCCATTTGATTGTCGTGTTGAAAATCCTTGGTTCCAGTTGCCACTCGTGTGGGTCTATGAGTTTTCTGCTTACTCCATCTGCCATTGTATTTAATTTTCCTGGCAGGATTTGAGCTTGTAGGTGCACTTGGTAGCTCAAGGCTGTGTTCCACAATGCCATGGCTAGTCTGCAGAGGGGGTAGGAATGTGTACCCCATGCTTGTTTATATACCACATAACCGTGGTGTTGTCCGTCTTTACCATTAATTGTCCTGGAAGAATATAGTCCTTGAAGGCTGTCAGAGCATTCTGTACAGCTAACATTTCTTCTTGATTGATACATAGGTGCATTTGATTTGGGTTCCATTTGCCCTGAATGCACTTCCCTGCCAGGTGATCCCCCCATGCATAGTCTGATGCATCTGTAGTTAGGGTATGGGCGGCAGGGGGTCGCGTGAATGGCAGTCCCTTGTTCTGGTGGCAGGCCTTTGCCCACCACAGGAACTCCAGGCGTAGGTAAGTTATGATAGGAAAGTACAGTTTTGTACCTACCATAAATGTAGATGTCCGAACAGGATAGCATCTGCAGTCCTTACAAATGGGTTGTCCTGTCAGGCAGCCCTTCAGTCGGCCGGATTCCAAAGTCTGGGTCTGGCCTCGGCTGGTGTCGCACTTCACCCGATGTCACCACTGCTGGTCTTCGGGTATAAAGGCATCAGCCGACGCCATTTTCCTCAGTGTTTCTTGCCCCAGATGCCAGTTGCCCTCTTGGACAGCTAAATTTTTTGGATAAATGCCAATGGTTCCAAAAAGGTAGAAGGCAAACACAAAAATAAATGTATGTACATATATACAAACAAATACACCATAAGAAATCCCCCCCCAGCTAGCTATTAGGTGGGCAAATACCCTAGGAGTACCACAGAGGGGAAGGAGGGTGGGTAATCCTGACTACAGATGCTATCCTGTTCTGACATCTACATTTATGGTAGGTACAAAACTGTACTATGTCCTTCAAGGATGCATCTGCAGTCCTTACAAATGGGTAGAATACCATAGCCAAACTAGGGGAGGAGGAAGAAGATATTATGGTGTAGTTAGGATCCCTTGCAAAACAGCAGTGGCAAACCCTGCTCGGGATCTAGAGTATAGAGGTAAGTTATAATGCTTGGCAAATGTATGCACGGAGGTCCAAGTAGCAGCCTCTATAATGTCCTTGGTAGCCACTCCTCGTAAGAAGGCTGTGGTAGTGGCTGTAGCCCTTGTAGAATGAGGCCTTATGTTCTGTGGAATTTGCTTTCCATGGTAGGAGTAACAGAATCTTATGCAATTTCCTATCCACTTGGAGATTGTCTGTTTGGAAATTGCTTTTCCTTCCCTTCCTGTTGCATATGCTACTAGAAGCTGGTCAGTTTTTCTATTGCCCTTGGTTCTGTCCAGGTAGTAGCGCAACTGTCTATGTACATCCAAAGTATGCAGCAGTCTTTCCCCCCTGTTCTGTGGGTTGGGAAAGAAGGTAGGTAGGTGTATTGCCTGGTTTAGAGACACTCTGGATACCACCTTAGGCATAAATGTAGGATTAGTTCTCATGGACTCTATCTTGATGGAAGATTAGGAAGGGTTGTACTGCCATTAAAGCCTGTAGTTCCGAAACCCTTCTTGCTGAAGTAATTGCCAGCAGGAAAGCAGTTTTCCAGGATAGGTGTTGAAGATCTGCTGTTGCTGCTGGTTCGAATGGAGGGAGTGTCAATTTTTCTAGCACAAAGTTCAAGTCCCATGCTGGTAATGGTGGTTTCCTAGGAGGTTTTACATTTTTAATTCCTCTCAAACTGCCTGAGTAGAGGATGTGAGAAGACAGGGGGATCGAAGCTGTATTCTGCAGAAATAGCTGATGCATGTATCTTGATGGAGGAATAGGACAGGCCTGTATGGAGAAGCTCTGCCAAATACTCCAGGATGTTGGCAATATCTACCTTTGACACATCTTTCCCTCTTTCAGTACTCCAAATGACAAACCTTTTCCATTTTCCTGCATAGTTCCTTCTTGTTGAAGGTCTGTGGGCCTTCAAGGATAATGTCTTTAACCCTTTGGGATAAATCTGGGTTAGTTGCTCTTATGTCATGTTCCAGGCAGTCAGTTGCAGAGTTTTCAGGCTTGGATGCAGGATGTTGTAGTCGCTCTGAGTTAACAACGGAATCAGGGGTAGTGTCCACCCCCCCCCCCCGAGACATGCTCCTCAGTAATGGATACCAATGTTGTCTTGGCCAATTTGGAGCTATCAGAATTATCCTTGGACGTTCCTCTTTGATTTTCAGAAGTACCTTGTGCATCAAAGGAAGAGGTGGAAATGCATATGCTGTCAGGCCTTTCCAACTGAAGGATAGAGAGTCTACCTTCCAAGCAAGTGGGTGGTATGTCCTTGTGCAGAATTTCTTGAGCCGGTGATTGAGTGGGGATGCGAATAGGTCTATTTGTGGCATTCCCCATTTCTTTGTGATGGCCTTGAAGATGTCCGGGTGTAGCATCCATTCGTGAGCATCCGAGGTAGTTCTGCTTAACATGTCTGCTAGGATGTTTTCTTTTCCGGCACGAATATTGCCTGTAACTGAATGTTGTAACTCAGAGCCATATACCAGAGGTCCAGAGCCATTCGGCATAGGGGCTATGAATGAGTGCCTCCCTGTTTGTTGATGTACCACATGACTGTGGTGTTGTCTGTCCTTATCAATTGGCCTTCTTTGAGGAATGGTCTGAAATTCTGGATTGCTAGTTTTACTGCCAGCATTTCTTTTTGATTTATGTGCAGGTGCAGCTGATCTGGAGTCCATAAGCCTTGAATGCACTTGTCCAGCATGTGGGCCCCCCAACCGAGGTCTGAGGCGTCCGTTGTGATGGTTTGGCTTGGTTGAATGCTGTGGAAGGACAAACCTGGGTTTGACTGGCATGCCTGAGCCCACCATAGGAGCTCTTGTTTCAGGCATGGGATTAGTGGTATTTCGGTTTCTAAGCTGTGCTTGTGTTGAGACCATAAATTCTTTAGGTACCACTGTAGTTTTCTCATATGCAGTCTGGCATGGGGGACCAGGATTATGCAGGATGCCATGAAGCCCAAGGCCTGCAGTACTTTCCTTGCTGTTAGTTTGTTCTGCTTTGTTAATGCCAAGAAGTAAAGAGGAAGTTGTTCTTGTTTTTCTGCAGTTAGGAATGCCATCTGTTTTACTGTGTCCAATTCTGCACCCAAGAAAGTTCTTGTTTGGGATGGTATCAGTCTTGACTTTTTTAAATTGACTGTGTATCCCAGGGCTTGTAGTAAGCAAATGACTCTTTGTAAGTCTTGTGTCAGCTTGTTTCTGTTGTCCGCTTGTATCAGGCAGTCGTCCAGGTATGGATAAATTTGGATTCCCTGAAGCTTGCAGTGAGCGATTACTGATGCCAGGCATTTCGTGAACACTCTGGGCGCAGTTGATAAGCCAAAGGGCAATGCTGAGAATTGATGATGCTCTGATCCTGCAAGAAATCTGAGGTATCTTCTGCAATTTGGTCGTATGGGGACGTGCAGGTATGCCTCCTTGAGATCTAGAGTTACCAGCCAATACGCCTTGCCCAGCATGGAAAGAAGTTGCTGTAGGGTCAGCATTTTGAATTTTGGAACAATGATGAATGTGTTTAAAGCGAATAGGTCTCCAACTTTTCTCTTTTCTTGGTACTGGGAAGAGTCTGGAGTAAAATCCCTTGCCCTGTTCTGTAGGTGGTACCCTTTCCACAGCTCTCATCTTTGTTAATTGAGCTATTTGTTTTAGAGCTGCTGTCTTTTGATTTGGTGGTAGGTTTGGCATTCCTCTTTTTACTGGTAAAGTGTGGAAATGAAACCTGTAGCCTTGGTCTATAGTTTGCAAAATCCACGTGTCTCTTGTGATATAGTGCCAGTTTTTTGGAAATAAGGCTAACTTTCTGCCTAAGGGTGCTGCTATTTGTTCCCTGGTAGGCGGTGTCAGAGCCAAGTCACTGTGATTGTCCTGTTGCAGTGGTAGTGGTTGTATCTGTGCCTCGTTGGTTATTGCCTTGCCACTGGCGTCCCCTGTAGGCACCTCCTCTGGATTGATTTCTGCCTCTTGAATGCCTATTCCTGCCTCTCTGAGTTTTAGAGGAGTCTGGAAAGGACCAATTTTTGTTAGGCCAGTTCCTGCTAAACCTTGGGGGCTGAACCTGTAAGAAATCTTTAACTGTTTGTACAGATTTTGCCTTCTCTTCCATTTTCTTCATTACCTGTTGGGCAGGAGAACCAAATAGACTGACCTTATCCATAGGAGCATCTAATAGCTTTGCCTTAACATGATCCGGCAAGACCTGTTCTTTCAACCATGCATGCCTTCTTATAACTGTGCCAGTCATGGCTGATCTAAATGAAGCCTCCAGTGCATCATAGCCACATTTTAAAGAATGGTTACTAACCTGCTGAATGTTATTCACCATTTCTAGAACATATTTCTTATCTAAGGAATCATCAGAGGACAGTTTCTTAGTTAACTGATCAAGCATAAACTCTTGGTATTGGATCATATGAAACTGACAGTTCAAAGCTCTAGCTGAGAGAGTAGCAGAGGTGTATACTTTTTTACCCCATCTCTCTAAGGACCTGGATTCCCTTTCAGAAGGGAGAGGTTTTTCGCTGAGGTCGGAAGCTACTGCCTTAGGCCCCTGGGAGATAGTCTCAGGATCTGCAAAAGGAGCCTTGTATAAGTGGTGATGAGTGTCCGGGACCCTGTAAAACCTATCGGGCTTAGCAGGGGCTGGAGGTAAAGTATCAGGAGCAGTGCAAGCATCATTAAATGCATCATCCACAACAGGAAGAACTGGAGGTATAGCTAGAGGCCTATGTTGCGGTAAGTGTAAAAAGGTCCTAAGCCTTTTTCTTGAATCTGAGAAATCTTGTCCCTGCCATTGGAATTGCTCTCTCATGGCATGTAAGGTTTCCCCAAAGGAAAATTCCTCTGGTGGAGAGGCAGAAAGAATCGATTCTTCAGCATCGGAATCTTCATAAGTAGAAAAAGGAGCCTCTGGATGGTCTGTATTGTCTGTATCATCAGAAGAGTCATCTGAGGACACTGGCTCAGGGGGCTCTGCTCTAGGTCTCTTTTCTGGAGGTTGAGAGGCCCTGTCTGGGTGAGATTGGGATCCCCTTATTAAAGAGATGAGATCCTCTGCCAAAGTAAGCATTTGGGAACTGGAACTGGGCCTGTGAGAGGGGGCCTTAACAGGCACAGACTTAGCAGTTTTGGCTGCTTTGGCCTTGGCAAAGGCCTTTATAGACATGGCTGCAGGCGGTCTAGCAGCACCACGTGCTGGGGTAGAGACATCCAAAGGGATGGTGTCCGATAATTCTTGAGAAACCACAGTAGTAGGCAAAACTTCAGAGGCCGATTCAACTAGGGTTGAAGGGGCCTTGGTAGTAGTCATGGATTCGGCTGAAGATTGACCCGTTTGCTCGGTTTCGGCCGAAACCGAGACACTCGCGGTTTGCTTAACCGTGATTTCGGCCGAAACCGCGGACCGCGAGTCTGTCCTTTCTTTGCTTTAATTTGAGAAGTCGGAGGATCCGACGGCATAATGTACGCAAAATCCGAGCCGAAAAACTGTTCAGCAAACTCCGACCGATGTCTAAGCGTTCGTCGGTTGAAGGAAGCACAGGCTAAACAAGCTGCTACGTCGTGGTCTGGGCCTAAACAAGGTAAGCAGTAAGAGTGGAAATCTTTATGAGGTATTTGTTTCCCACAAGTTAAACAGTTATTCACTTTTTCTGACATCGGCTGAGGCAAGAAAGAGTCCCCAACGGGGTACTTAGCTTTTAGAAGTCTTCGAAGTAGTATTCGGTAGTAGTAATCTCTGGATCTGACCGACCGGCACTTGCGAACAGCTTCTGCTTCGGGCGCCACGCGGCAAGAAAGACTGGGGAAAATGGCGTCGGCTGATGCCTTTATACCCGAAGACCAGCAGTGATGACGTCGGGTGAAGTGCGACACCAGCCGAGGCCAGACCCAGACTTTGGAATCCGGCCGACCGAAGGGCTGCCTGACGACAGGACAACCCATTTGTAAGGACTGCAGATGCATCCTTGAAGGACATTCATTGTTTCCAGGCTGTGACAATGCTGACTCCATAGACTTTTTAAAGTACCACTGTAGTTTCCTCATATGCAGTTTTGCATATGGAATTAGAAGAATGCAGAAGGCCATGAAACCCAAGGCTTGCAGTATTTGTCTTGCAGATAGCAGGGGTTTTGTGGCCACTTGTTTGAAGTAAGTTACCAAATGAATTTACTTCTCTGGCATGAGGAAAGCCATCTGAGCAGTTGTATTCAAGCTTGCACCCAGGAATGTAATCTGTTGACAGGGTACCAGTTGGGATTGCTTTTCGTTTATGGTGTACCCTAGACAAGTTAGAACCCTTTTTACAAACAACAGATTATTTAGAAGTATGCCCTGGTTTTCTGCCTGAATTAGACAATCATCTGGGTATGGATACATTTGATTTCTTTGCCTGCAAAATGCAATAACTGGAGCCAGGCACTTTGTGAATACCCTGGGCGCAGCAAGGCAAGCT
Source organism: Protopterus annectens (assembly GCF_019279795.1). NCBI lineage: Eukaryota > Metazoa > Chordata > Ceratodontiformes > Protopteridae > Protopterus > Protopterus annectens. Next base: position 1,968,588,449 of record NC_056728.1, read on the forward strand.
AAAGGGCAGTGCAGAGAACTGATAATGCAAGTAGCCTGCTTTGAAGCGTAGGTATCCTCTTCAAAATTCCCCGATTGGTACGTGCAGGTATGCTTCTTTTAAATCTAGACTTGCCAACCAGGCATCTTTGCCTAGCATAGGAAGTAACTGAAGAGTCAGCATCTTGAATTTTGGAATTTCCAGAAAGGTGTTTAGAGTAGACAGGTCCAGGATTGGATGCCATGATTTGTCTTTTCTGGGTACCAGAAAAAGTCTGGAATAGAAACCTTGTCCCTTTTCCTCTTCTGGTACCAGTTGAATAGCCCCCATGTTTAAGAGGGAAATTACTTGTTTTTGAGCCTCTGCACAATGATTTGGGGGCAGGTCTGGCCACCTGTTTGGTGTTGGCAATGTGAGGAAATGAAATCTGTATCCCTGGGACACTATATTTAAAACCCATTTGTCCTGGGTTATGAGTTCCCAGTTCTTTGCATGAAGAGCAATCTTTTCCCACCAAAGGGGCGGTTAAAAGTTAAGTGCTTGGTAATTTTAAAAGGAAGTCACTGAGACTGTTTACCATGGGGGGGGGGGGGGGGTGTGCCTTATTTCCAGATTTGGAAGTGGAGGCCCCCCACTGCTTAGTTCTGAGAGTCCCCTGGAATTGAAACCTAGGGTTTTTGCTGTGTCTGGGTTTGGCTTGAGAGGATCTGGAAGGGGCTGGAAAAGACCGATTCTTAGTAGGCCAGTGCCTACTAAATCTTGGAGGTTGCACTTGTAAGAAATCTTTAACAGTTTTCATAGATTTATCTTTATCTTCCATTTTTTTAGAACTTCTTCAGCCTTATTGCCAAACAGGTGGCCTCATTTAAAGGAGCATCCAACAATTTAGCTTTAACATGATCAGACAAAGATTGCTCCTTAAGCCAAGCATGCCTTCTAAGCACAGACCCAGTAACAGCAGCCCTGCAGGAGGCCTCTAAAGAATCAAAACCACATTGCAAAGTAGGTTTTCCAACTTGTTCAGCAGAATGCATTAAATCCTGTAAATCTTTACTTTCCACACAATAAGGAATCAACATAATTTTCTGTTTAAGCAGTCCAATAATATGCTGTTGATATTTTAACATATGAAATTGGCAGTTTAAAGCTCTGACTGCCAAGGTTGCAGAAGTATAAACTTTTTACCCCATCTATCCAGCACCCTGGAGTCTCTATCAGAAGGGTTAGGATTTTTAGCAGTAGAAGCCTTAATGCCCTTGGGCCCCTGAGAAATGGTTTCGGGATCTGAAAGAGGATTTTTGTAAAGGAACTTGTCAGACTCAGGAACCCTGTAGTATCGGTCAGGTTTACAAGGAGCCGGAGGCAGGGAATCAGGGGCCAAACTGGATTCCAAGAACACGTCAACAATGTCTAGTACAGGAAGTATATATATAGCCAAAGGCCTATGCTGAGGTAGAAGGAAATCCCTAAGCCTCTTTTTTGAATCAGAAAATTCCTGACTTTCCCAGCGGAAATGCTCCCTTAAAGTAGTTTCCCCAAAAGAAAATTCCTCAGGAGGGGAAGCAGAGGGAATGGAATCCTCTGCATCAGAATCCTCATAAGTAGGTATGGACAAACCCAAGTCATTAGAGTCAGAAGAAACAGAATCCTGATCAGAAGATTAATAATCAAGCTCAGGCCTAAGCCTCTTGGGGGGGGGGGGTGACTACCCCTGATTACAGTAATTAGATCTTCAGCCATTTTGATCATTTGTTTTTTAGGCATAGAGAACTGAACATGTGGGCCTGGGCGTCAGTTTTTAGACATAGACACAAGTTTAGGCCTTAGTAATGAAGGCGGTGTCGATTTAATATGCAAGTCTGTAGGCCTGAATACATTCTCTGAAGCCGGTGCCTGCACAGCGGCTCCGGACCCATCCAAGGTAGAGACATCCGTGGGTTCCATAGATGAAGCATCTTGTGGCATACTGGACTCAGAATGGGTCTCAGTAGAGGCCTGCGAATCAGAAGTAGTAGGAATCAGGGGCTGTGAAAGCGCCTGAGTATCGGCGAACTGGCGATTGGCTTATAAGCATCGTCAATTTTGGACCTCAGCGGCCTATCTTTATCTTTGCATTTTTCCGGAATCCCAGTAGACAGATGGCTAACTGATGACATTTCTGGATAATTAAATTGAGAACAGAAATATTTAGAGGCAAAAATGTACAGACGACGGATAATGCGCTGATTAAATAAAGCACAAAACCGACAGCAAGGTACATCGTGGTCAGGGCCTAGGCAAGGAATACAGTACAAATGAAAATCTTTAAGGCATTTGCTTTCCACAAGTAATGCAATTATTAACTTTTACTGACATCGGTAAGGAGCAAGAAAAAGTTTCCCCAACGGGGTACTTAGCTTTAAGTTGAAGACTTTAGTTCTGGAACTCTAACGAAAATTTCAGGAGTCTGCTACTTCGGGCACCGCACGGCAAGAAAGACTGATGTAATGGCGACAGCTGCATATTTTATACCCCTGACGACCTGACGTCATGGAAGAAGGGACAGCAACCGACGCAGGACCAAAGACATTGTTAATCAGGCAGACTGAGGGCAACCTACCAGCAGATTACCCTAATGTAATGACTGTAACAATGAAACACGAAGAACATCTGTAATCCTTTCAGGGAGAAGCACTTGATAGTAATCTCAGTCATACGAAGAGAACACAGTCTCCACTGCCTGATCAAAATTAATGGACACATTTTCACCTCATTTCACAGCTTTTGTGGAATTCTCTTTGCTACTGAAATGTTTTCAAGTAACTATTGAAGTCTGACTTGTAGCTAACAATGATGAAACCAAGTTTATAGTAAAACACTTAAGACTTTTTAATATCACATATTGTAGCCTTTAGTAAGAATATCGTCATTACTTGTACAAAGTTCTTCATTAGCACTCTTCAAGAAAAATCTTGATGAGTGGATGGGAAATAGGAAATACACCCCGGGGATCACTTCTGTGCATCTGCTGGACAGTGGCACAGGAAAATAACTTCCTTGGGTGGCGTAAGCTATGGTACCTTGCTGGCTAGGCTTACGTAGGCCCTTGGGCCAATAGCCTAGTACCTACCTATGAACCTATAAATTGTACTTGGCATACAAGTACAAAATATTAGTTAAAATGTAGTTAATGGTTTAAATTGTAAAAGCTGTGTGTTTTTGTGAATACTAAGATGAACAAATTTCAACAAAATGTTGAACGGTACTGGATGTTGGCACTAGATGCAAAAGGTAAATGGCAGCCTGAACAGATAATTTGAAAGCAAGCATATTTCCCCTGTGTTCCATACAGTTGACTGTGTGGTCATCATATTCCTCTCAACCTCTTAGTGTTAGAAATCTGGACAGTCTAAAATGGTTAGGGAACAAAGGCCCAAAAGCAGACAGACTTTAAATATTGCTCTTATAAACTGTCGGTCTGTCATTATCATGTAATTTCAATCCTCAGTGATTTGACAAAAATTCATAAATTTATGATGCACACACAAATATAAAAGGAAAAAATATGAACAGCCTATAAAAATCTGAACAATTGAGATACATGTTCACTGACCATCAGTGGCATATGACAAATAATGAAAAAGACGAGTGTAACCATTCATCTTTACTGACATGTTCCGATTCTTATCTATGAATGAATACATTGCTGGAGTACGCATGCATAATGATTAGGTACATTCCATACCCACACATAGATGTACACACACAACACACACGTGTGAGTGTGTACATAGGAGTGAGTGTGTGTGTGTGTATATATATATATATATATATATATATATATATATATATATCTGAATGGAGAAGTTCGCCAGATACTCCCAGGATGTTAGGCATACTATGTTTGACACATCTTTTCCTCTCAGAAACTCAACTGACAACCTTTTCCATTTTTCCATTTGTAGTTCTTCTTGTTGAGAAGGTCCTCGTGCTTCATTAATGTCTAACTCTTCTGGAAAGTTCTTGAAGTGTGCTGCTGCTGCTGATGTTCCATGTAGTTAGTTAGTTAGTTGTTTTCAGGTTTGGTTGTATGGTGCTTTGTTCTTGAGTTGTTGCATCAAGCATCAGGGGGCATTGGCCACAGTTGTTATTGTTCAAGCTCCTCAGTAGTGTAGTAGTGTGTTGTTGTGTTGGGTTGGCAGCTGGAGCTAATCTAGGGGGGATGTCCTTGATTTCTTGGATTTTTTGTAGATGTTTGTGTGGGAGAGGGGAGGTGGAATGCAGGCCCTCACAGCTGGCCCGGGAGATGTAATCCACCCTTTCGTGGGTGTGTGCAGAATTTTTGAGAGTGGTGATTGTGGAGAGATGCAACAGATTCATCTGAGGTATTCCCCACTTTTAATGGTCCTGAAGATGTCCGATGTCCGGGTGCAGGTGCTTACTCCTGATGTGGTCCTGCTTGGTCCTGCTTAAAATGTCTGCTTTTTTTTTTTCCTGGTAATCTTGCTTGCAGCTGGATGTCTGGTGCTGAGGCCAGGGCCCACAGTCCACAGTTCCAAAGTCATTCTGCATGGGTGAAGTGCCTCCCTGTTGATGTTTGTGTTGATGTGTGTGTTGTCTGTCCTGTTGTCTGTCCTGGCCCCTGAATGGTGGTAGTGAAACTGACTTTGGATAGCTTCAGTACCACAGTTTTCATTTTATGTTGATGTGCAGGTTGATGATCCATGAGTCCACAATCCTTGCACTGCTTATTGTCCAGCATGCCCCCCCCCTAGGGTCTGAAGCATCTGGGTCTTTGCTCTCTGTTGTTTGACATCTGTAGGCTGTGAAGCCCTGTGAATGCTCCACCTGGGTTGGACCCGGCACCCCTGTTTGAAGGCATTGAATTCAGCATTTTCTTTCTGGAATTGTGTCTGTGTTCTGACCATAACCACTGAGAGGTTACACTGTAGTTTTCACATATGTAGTCTGGCAATGTTTTTGGAATTATGCATGAGCAAATGAAATGAAACCATGCAGGAACTTTTGCTCAGCTTTGTTTCAGCTTGTTTAGTTGTTAGGAAGTTCTAGTTTCTTTTGTTAGTTCTTTTGTTTTTCTTGTAGTTAGGGTTGTTTCTGTAGTTAGGAATGCCATTTGGTCCCCAATCAGTCTTTGACTGGAATGGTCTGTTTTTGTAGATTGACTGCTTGTCCCAATGCTTGTTGCAAGTAAAATCTGTTGCTTCCTTGCTTTGTTGTGTCAACTTGAGTTCCCCCAGCCCAGGTTCAGCTCCAGCAGTCCCTCCCAGTCTGCAGGCAGTCATCAGTATGCGTATTAATGATTTGCTGAAGTTTCACAGTAATCATGCAGTAGATGAATGCTGAGGCATGATACTCAGGAAGGCAAATAGGATCCTGAGTATGATTCTGAGAATTGAGAGTTGCCTGAGATATCTGTAGGCCTGCCTTGAGATCTCCTTGAGTATCAGCAGCAGCCCTGCCCACTCCACCCCAGAAGTTGCCCAAGTTGCTGTAGGGTCCTTTTGGGGTCTTTGGGTATGTATTGTAGGTGGCTCAAGGTTAGAATGTCGAGGTCTCTTCTCCAACCTTTTTCTTTCTGAATCCAGGAACAGTCTGGACCCTTTCTCTGTTTCTGCTCTGCTGCTTTTTCCTTTTTCCTCAGCCTTCATGCGTCCAGCTACCTATTATAGTTTGTTTTGCTTGTTTTTAGATTTGAGGTAGATTTGGCATTCCTCTTTTTTTGGTAAGGTGGAAGTGGAATTTGTAACTTTGATGTATAATTTGCAGAATCCACTTGTCTTGCTTATGGTATAATTAAGCAACAGTTAGTCCTTCCGCCATGTGGAGTTGCTATTGTGGCCCTGCAGGCGTTTTAGTAGCAGTCACTGTTGCTGGAGTCTGTCAGTTGCTCTGTGGTTTCAGTTTGTTGTTGTTGGTGTACCTGCGCCTCTGTAGGCACTTCCTCTGCCTTCTGTGTCTCCTTGCCACTGTTGCATTCCTCTGGTTTGAAATCTGGTGCCCCTTTTCCTCTGGTGAGGTCAGGAAAGCTGGGCCAGAACCTGCTAAACCTCTTTTTAAAACCTGCAGTTGATCTTTAACAGTTTCTTTAACCTTTGCCTTTGACCATGCAGAATCTTCCCTTTTCCTGGAAAACCATTTTTTAACATGATACAATTTTGCTTTTCTCTTTAGTGGTGCACCACAATTTTATCTGCACCCTTTCTTTAGCATCTTTGCCTTTAGCTTCTTTTGCATCCATCAGAGTGGGCTTGCCTTCTGATCTTCCAAAAGCTCATAGCTACATCACCATTTCTAATACAAAGGAATGTATGTTATTTCATCATATGTTATTTACCATTTTAACTGGAGCTTATTTTCCGTTTGTTTTTTGTTGTGGTGATCAAGCATAAAACTGGCAGTGCATAAACAGTGAAACTGGCAGTTTGACATACTAGCTTTAAAGTCTCCTGCCTGATATAGGTAAAGAAGTAGGCTGTTTCTTTGGCTAGCTTCTTCTGCCTTATAAAGGGTTTTTTTAGTGTCTAAACCGCCTTTGGCTATGGTTTCAGAAGTAGAGGGGTTGGGCAGGGCCTTATACTGGTGTAAACTGCAGGGGGGGGGATAAATCAGGTGATGTCTGCAAGGCCAGGGCTAAAGTAATGAGTCTTGAAGAGGCACCATCATTAAAAGCGGTCTGGTTTGGCTGGGGCTGGGGGAGGAGCCCCTGCAGAGCAGACATCACATTAAAAGCGTCATCTACCACAGAAAGAACAGGGAGGAGAAAGCTAAGGGCCTGTGCTGTGGAAAGGTGAAAGGTTCTTCTAAAGGTTTTTAAAGGAATCGAGGAATTTTGTGCAGCTGGAATGGATTCTTCAGCATTTGGCATGTCAAAAGGTAGAGAAAGAGGCTTCTGATCAGAATCAACTGGAATGGATAGTGATGCTCCTGGCAGATCAGCAATTATGCTCAGGGGCTCTGCCTCATCGTCTTATCACTCTGCTCAATCATCTGCTCTGGGTGAGGACACTGGGCCTGAGAGGCCCTGTCTCTGTTTCTGCCAAGGTGAGCAATTGAGAACTAGAAGAGGGCTGGAGAGGTGGTGGTTTGAGAAAATTAATTAAAGTAGGACTTGGCTGCTTTAACAGGCACGTAAGGAGAGTAGAGGGGACATGTGGCTGCTGGAGAAGCCCTTTGGCACCTTGGCTGCTGGTAGCCTAAAGCAGGGGATTGCTGGGGGCTGCTAAGTCAGGCGCAGTTTCAGTCTAGAGCCACCAATTGTTTGGGCCTCAAGAAGTCTGATAGACTGGCTGGACCCGTTTCAGTGAAAGATAGATTCGGCGGCCTTCAATACAGAGATTTGCTTAAGCGGTTTCGCACGAAACGTCGTACCAGTGTCGGTCTTTTCTTTGCCGCTTTGGCAGAAAGTGGGTCTTTTTCTCCGCGCACGACCTAATGTGTAGAAAAGTTTGGTCTTTTAAACTGTTCTCAACCCACCTTCGCTGCTCATTGCCAGGCAAAACAGGCCTACGCCTAAGCTACGTTGTGGAAGGAAGCAAAGGCCGAACGTAAGAATGGAAATCTTTATGAGGTATTTGAACAGGCTGCAAGCGTTGTGTTATTAAATCTAACTGAGGCAGACAGTAAGAAGAGAAATCTTTATCAACGGGTACTTAGCTTTAGGAAGTCTTCAAGTAGTATTTCGGTAGGCCGGACCTATATATATATATATATATATATATATACACACATACACATATATATATATATATATATATATATATACACATATATATATACACACATACACACACAGCTCTCTCTGGCATGCAGTGCGATTATGACGTCTGTGAATGGGTGTAGGAATCAAATCCCATTCTGGTATTCAAAAACTCCAGCAAGTAAAACACCAAACAAATATTTGGTGTGTTAATCATGGGCTTACCTTCAATGCCTTGCATATACATCAATCAGTCTGTGACCCTGCTTTATAGGAAATGTTGCATATCCACAAATCAAATGGTATACGGGTTACTCGCTCTAAAGACCCTAACCTGGTATCTGACATTAATAGAACGTGCTGGAGGGATAGTTTATCTCCCAGAGGTTAGCACACTTTGGAGTGGACTTCTCACTTCATGTCAAACAGTGTACCTCATTGGCCCTCTTCAAACGCAAGCTGGATGATTAGATGGAAAACCATAACTTCACCCCAGGGGGTTCCACCTGTGTCCCTCTTGGACAGGGGCAATTCGTGCAGATTGTTGAAATAAGGGTAGAACTAGGTTAGGCTTGTAAGGGCCCTAGGTCCATTAGCCTAGTAACTTCCTATGATCCAATGCCTTGAAAGGCAGCAATGTTTATGTTGGTAAAGGCTGCAACTGTAGCACTTACCATGCAGATATCTCACTCTGGCACAGTCACCAGGTACTTGGGTCTCTGAACTGTTGGCAGATTCTACTTTGACCACCATGACTCTGTGATGGTTGTAAAATCCTTCTACCTTACACAGCTTATCCTTTGCTCAACTATCCTCAACTTCCAAATAAGTCGTACCCTTACTGTATGCATCCTTTACTAGGCCCATCATTGAAAACAATGCCCTAATTGGCACATACCTCACAAAGTATTGAAAGCAACTAATACTTCAATGTTTCCCCAACAAAAAGATCTCGTGTCTCACTAACCCTAGCTACTCTGATAGACTGAAAGACATTTCTCTACAAAGTGTTCTACCAATTCCTGAGAGGGGTATGCCCATTAAAGTTCCCATGCTATGAATGACTGCACTCTAAGATCACAATCACCACAATAAACCTAGTTGTAAACCTATAGTATCAACAATACCAGACAGCATAAGTACCTTACCCAATGCATTCCACATTTGTGAAACAGGTTGACTTTACATGTCAAACACAGTACTTCCCTTGCGACCTTTATAACCAGTTTGGAAAACTGTCCCCCCAGATTCACCATATTTTCCGTGCAGGACTAGCTTAGTCCTGCACGGAAGTGCCAGCTTAGGAGCAGGATGGCAGCGCGCCATGCACATCAATGAAGATGCGCTGCCAAAGCTCCTAGGCTTACACTGAGCATGTACGAGTGCAGGGGGCATGTCTGAGAGCAGAGCTCTCAGAATAAACACGCCCCTGAAATGTAGAACAGCAGAAAGTGGGAAGAAATCAGAGAGATCGCTCATAGGTGTCTGCAGAACCCAATCAACGGTTCCTCATGTGTACAACAGCAACAGTACAGAAAAAGTAAATGAAGAAACCCTTTAATTTAAAAATCCGATTATAGCTAATCGTAGGTGTGCGGGTGTGCCCATCGCTTAGCTACAGTTAAAGCAGTTTAAAAGGCTGGAGGATAACAAGATATATGCAAATGAAAAAGCATAGCAAAAGTGTAGTGGGCAAAGCATTTGCCTAAAGAGCAGGCATTCCCGGTTCGAGTCCCACTGCAGCACAGTATTTTACATGGCAAAGCACGTTATAACCAATATTTTTGTTGCAAAACCCACTAAACACATTTATGAACTAGGGTACTGCAGGAAATGCACATGTGAAGTATCAGTGTCAATGAATAAGGCACTAGTAAGCATGTCTAAGCACAACTAAACAGTAGTAAGCATATGTAAGAACTAGTAAGCGTGTCTAAGTGCATTTGCACGGGGGTAAGCACTGCCTACACAGATTAACCAATCTGGAAGCTTACTGAGTATAAGAAACTATAACCAGAAGTTAGCAGTGCTTACCTCCGCGCAAACATGCGCACACCCGCTTACAACCGTTTTAAAGTGCCTTAATCACGCTGTATCCAATGGCCTGTGCTCTGCCCAGCAACAAAATAGCCTCTGCAAGGCTCAAACTCAGGACCCTGTACACTACAGTAACAGTAGTTAACCACTAAGCCATCACAGCAGTACATAAGACTGAGGTTTCAACAAACAAATCCGCACCATAGGAAAATAAAACTGAACATGTGAAATTAATCTGTGTACAGTGTGATGTTATATAACCTGCTACATAAATACGTGACCTGGAGTACTGCAGTAAAGCCAGATGTGAGCTCTTGTAATAAACTGTTGACTTCCCCAGGGCCCCATACAGTGTACGTACACATGAAACACAAGATACCAGACACAGACATAACATGCAACAAATAAATCAATGTCAAAAGGAAAATATAATGCTAATTAGATATTAAGCAATGCTAAGCATTGCACAGGTCAGCTTACATGGTGTAAGTAATGTGTACGCCGGCTAACTCAATCTGTCCAGTGATATGCCCCTTTAAGCAATGCCAACATTAGGTAAGCAGGTGTGCCCATAGCTTAGCCTTTTGAAAACCGTCCAATCACAGGTAAGTGTGGGAAATCAGGCTTATTTAAACCCCACAGGCGCCAATAATTCTCATAACTGGTTGCAGCTCCCTACTGTAGGCAGAATGGCTGGAGTTGGGGAAGGCACTCAATTTACAGCACAGCACTGAGGCACCCAGGAGTCCAGATTCATAGTATGGCTCCTGGTAAAACACCATGACGAGAGACTGGCAGGGCCAGTACTAGGGCTCTCAGTATAATGCGGAGGCCTGGGACAGTCTCGCCCGTGACCTCACCAGTGCCACTGGTATTCCCTGGACTGGTGAGCAGGTCAGGCATCACCATGCTGATCTGACGCGGCAGAAGGGTGATCTCTTGGACCAGTGGATACAAGAATCCAGGTAGATGGCTGATGCCTCAGCACTATGTACTAATTCACTACGTAGATAATGCTCGCCTAGCTTGTGTATACTATGGACAGGTAATGGCTAAATATCACTGTATTTCTCCGACAGCTGCAGATGAGTGGGCTGCGAACCAGCAAGCCCATGCTGCTAGCCTGCAAAGGCTGCATCGCGAGGCAGGTTAGTAATATTCTTGCATGTACTGTAATAAATTTAACAGTACTAGAAAGTGTTGTACCAGTACAAAAATGTATTGTGCATGGGATGTACTGTACAAACCAGACAATATGTCAGGAAGACTGTCACAGGTTGCGTGGAAAAAAGGTGTAATATCTACAGATTAAAAGTATAACCCCTGGAGTGCTTCTGTACATTCTGCTTTCATACGTTGTTGTAGTGTTGCATTCTATAAATAGTACTGTTGTATTAAGCAGTCTTACCCACACTGTTGAATGCAGTTAAAATGTGTAGGAAGTTCAGTATAACAATGATGGAAGTCCCAAGAGGTCAGTCATGTAGACCTGAGGGAGACAAACCATTGTAATGCTTTACACCAATTCCCTGATAGCACAGTGTACTGCGATGTCAACTGTAATATTTTTACCACACACAGCAGGGGTGTGAGTCCCGGGAGTGGTAGTAAGTTGTATGCATAATCATACCCCACAACTGTACATAGTTTGCGAGAATGTTCAGATAGAAAGCTGTATGCATAATTAGACCCAACAACTATACAAACTGTTAGAATATTCAGACAGTACGCTGTAAGCATAGTCAACCATCAACTCTACAGACTGTGGCAGAATTTTCAGGTAGTAAGCTGTATGCATAGTCATACCCCTCAACTGCTCTGATCTGTCCAGCATATCCAGATAATGGGCCCAAATATGCTGCCCGGTAACCTGTTCCCCTGACAAATAAGTGTGATGATACAAGAAATGTAGGCAGCTTATATTGACATAACAGATGGTCAGACCTGAACCCAAGAGAATGCATATGGAAACAAACCTGTCATTGTAGCATCTCACCCAAAGTGTATGACAGCTATTCCAAAATATGTCACATTAACACCTGCATCCTGTCAAGCCTTGACCAGAGTGTGTGCAACGGACTGTTAGGTATGTGTACATCAACATGGAATCTAGAATTTGTCAGGTAGTGTTAATGAATTTCCCAACAGCTGTAACAGGTAAGAGGTATAGACTGTAGTTGCAACACAGTTAACTCACACTCGTCTACAAGCACGGCATCTGGGAGTGTGTGTAGAATTTGTCAGGTAGTATTAATGGTTTTCTCAACAGCTATAACAGGTAAGAGGTGTAGACTATATGCAAGACACAGTCCGCGTATACACTAATCTACAAACATATCGTTGTATAAAGTAAGGTCATTGGGTAGTGTAATAATACATGTAAGGGATAAATCAGTGCAGTTAACTAAAAGTTTTAAAAACTACAGGGATATATTTAAATTACTTCTCTCTCTCACCCCCACCATATGTGCAACAATGACCCAATTACACACCTCAATGGGAACGTGTACACTCCATACTTTTGTTGGGACATATGTCCAACTGGTTTACAAATATTCACATTTGGTTTTATGCATGTGCCATGTTAAAATGCCCCCATACTGGTGGCCTGTTGCCATCAATGAGACCTGCATGCTGTCCTAACAGCCACTGTTGTCCCATATATGCATGCGTTTTGCTTGCTCTGCAACTGCTGTAAATCTGGTGTCTTGGGTTAATGGGAATACCTCTGCATACTGTTATAACTAAACCTGAATGTTGTTGACTATTACTACCAAATATTCTTAAAAATGCAACACCATAGCTCGTATAGGAAGGCCGGCCCCACCTGTCCCACCTCAGCTGGCCATGGCACCGGGCACCAACACTTCTGGGACCCAGCCTGGGACCTCCCATCCACTGGCCCTGCACCACCTTCGGGTGGAACTGCCGCAGGGGATGGGGCTCTGCCCGTACCAGTCACCTGCCGTCAGGTCCAGTCCACGGTGCGTAGGGAGCTCGACAGGGAGTTTTGAGACCGGCTACGCCAGCTTCAGGGCCGCATGGTACAATTAGATGGTGAGCCTGCCCCGCCTACCCAGCCCCCAGCACAGTCACCCCTGGGGGCCATGAAGTTGCAGTGGTGACTGCCCCATGGGTGGGGACCTCAGTCTGACTGTTTCCATTTGAGGGCTCATGGGCTTGCTGCTTCCAAACACCCCTACCTGTCCAAGGTGTTTACGCCCCACGTCATATACCACCCCTGCACGAGTCATCTCGTCTGTTAACCTACCTCCCCAAGTATACCTACTACCCCTCCTCAACATCCCACTCACCTAAAAAAAAATAAAAAAATTACAAAAATCTGTTCCCACAAAAAAATTTCACCCCATACATAGCTGTCCATTTCGCACACAGGTCAACTGGACACATGTAATCCGGTCTAACTGGCATCACAATGAATTGCTGTCCTCGCCCCCTCCCTGGGGTTTGAATGTTAAAATCTACCTCCAAATTCAGTTTATATGCACAGATGGTGCTGTAGAAGAAATGGGCAGCTATGGACCTTCCCTACACCCGTCCTGCACATCCCCTGGCTATTTTCCCTACTGTCTTTCCCTCTGTGCCCCTTTTTTCACCACTTTCCCATCAACCCCTTTTTCTTTTCTTTTAAAGAAATAAGCGTGGGGGTAAGCAAGAGTAGGCACTTTTAAGCAGCAGTGAGTGGGTTTAAGCCTGTTTGCGCGGGGGTAAGCTATGCCTACACAGGTTAAGCAATATAGATGCGGAGTATAAGAAAAGTACAGTTGTGTACACTTACCATAAATGTAGATCTTAGAGTGTACTCACGGTTGCAGTCATTACACTTGGGTTATCCTGCTGGCGGGCTACCCTCAGTCGGCCTGAATTCCAAAGTCTAGGTCCGGCATCTGTTGCTGTCGCCTCTTCCCTGACGTCAGTGCGCCAGGGGTATAAAAGACGCAGCCAACGCCATTTTCTTTGTTTTTTCTAGCCCCAGATGTCAGGTGCCCCAAAAGGGTAGGCTAAAAATAAGCCAATAAAACATGCATGCACCAAAATAAACTATACCTTCATCTACAAGCAAATATACCACATAAGTTGTATAGATTAGAGAAGTGTAGATAAGTTCCAGCAAAGACATGGGGGATGGCGGGTGGGTAACCTGGACTGCAACAGTGAATACACTCCAACATCTACATTTATGGTAAGTGTACACAACTGTACTATGTTCTTCGTGTTTCAATTTAGCAGTCATTACACTTGGGTTGAATCCCAAAGCTATGGTTGGGAGGCTGGAGCTAAATAGCATTAGGAGCGGCTATGAGGACCTGCAGAATTGCAGTGGCAAAACCTGCCCTGGATTTAGAGTAGAGTGGTAAATGATAGTGCTTTGTAAAGGTGAGCACTGAACTCCAGGTAGCAGCCTCTAAAATGTCTTTGGTTGGTACTCCCCTGAGGAAGGCTGCTGAAGTGGCTGCTACTCTGGTTGAATGTGGCCTAATGCCCTTAAGCACTGGCTTGCCATATTGTGAATAGCAGAAATGAATGCAGTGGCCTATCCACTTTGAAATGGTCTGCTTTGAGATGCCCTTTCCTTATGATCCTGCAGCATATGCCACTAGCAGTTGCTCTTTCTGAAAGCTTTGGTTCTGTTCAAGTAGAAGCTTAGCTGTCCATGTCCAAAGAATGCAGAATTCTCGCCCCCTTATTCTGTGGGTTTGGATAAAAAGGAGGCAGATGAATAGTTTGGTTAAGGGCCACACTGGGCACTACCTTAGGCATAAATGTTGGGTTTGTCCTCAGAGAAAACCTGTCTGGATAAAAAATGATAAAATGTTCAACAGCCATAAGTGCTTGCAGCTCTGAGACTCGTCTTGCAGAGGTTATTGCTAGGAGCAGATCTGTTTTCCAAGATAAAAACTTTATATCAGCTGTAGCGGCTGGCTCAAAAGGAGGCAGGGTAAGTTTTTCCAAGACATAACTGAGGTCCCATGCAGGTATTTGTGATCTCTTTGGAGGCCTTAAGTTTATGGCTCCTCTGAGGTACTGCCTTAAAGGACAAGAGAAGATTGGTGGCTCTGTATTGTAATGAGCCAAAACGGCAGGGGCATGAATTTTAATTGTGGATAAGGATAGGCCAATGTCCAGCATCTCAGTTAAGTATTGCAAAATCTGAGGAATATTTGGTACAGCTGTGTCAATTCCTTGTGCCTGGTTCCAAGCTCAGAATCTCTTCCATTTTCCAGCGTAAGATTTTCTGGTGCTAGGCCTTCCGGCCTCCAAAATGACATCCATCACAGCTTTAGTGAGAGGCACGTTTTGTATGACTACATTATCTGCCATGCTGCCAGATTTAAGGTCTTCAGTTGGCTGTGCAGGATCTGTTTTACTGGAATAGAAGATGAGGTATTTGAGGCAAGGTCCAAGCCAGGCATTGAGACAAGTTCCTTAAGAATGGATACCAGTACTGGCGGGGCCAGTTATGGGCAATCAGTATTATATTTGGCTTCTCTTGTCTGACCTTTAGCAGTACTTTGGGGAGGACAGGCAGTGGATGAAAGGCATATACTGCTAAGCTTTTCCAGCTGAAAGATAGGGCATCCACTTTCCATGCTGGTCTGTGATAAGTCTTTGTACAGAATCTTTTTATAGTTGGTAGTTGTGTGGAAAGGCAAATAGACCTATATACGGGCATCCCATTTCCTTGTTGTCATGCTGAAGACTTGCGGATCCAATTTCCACTCGTGGGGATCCATGAGGTTTCTGCTTAGTTCGTCTGCCAGAGTATTTATCTTTCCTAGCAGGAATTGTGCCTGGAGATGTACTTAGTAAATCAATGCTGTGTCCCACAAAGTCATGGTTAGTCTGTAAAGGGGGTAAGAATGAGTGCCTCCCTGCTTGTTTATATACCACATGACCGTGGTGTTGTCTGTCTTTATCAGTAGTTGCCCCGGATGAAGTAGGTCCTTGAAGGCTGTCAAGGCATTCCGAACAGCTAGCATCTCTTTATGATTGATATGTAGATGCATTTGGTTTGCGGACCCATGTGCCTTGAATACATCTTCCTGCCATGTGGGCCCCCCCCCCCCAGGCATAATCTGATGTATCCATTGTTAATGTCTGCCTGGGGGTAAAGTGAATGGCTGTCCCTTGTTCTGGTGACAAGCCTTCACCCACCATCGAAACTCCTGTTGCAGGCAGGGAATGAGGGTAATTATTGTTTCCAGGCTGTGGCAATGTTGAGTCCAAACACTTTTTAGTTACCACTGAAGTTTCCTCATATGCAGTCTCGCATATGGAATTAGTAGAATGCAGGATGCCATGCAGCACAAAACCTGCAGGATTTTTCTTGCAGATAACTGGGCCTTTGTTGCCAAAAGGTTGAAATAGGTAGTCAGTTGCCTTAGTTTGTCTGGCATGAGAAGCCATCTGGGCAGTTGTATTTAAGCTTGCACCCAGGAATATTATCTCTTGAGAGGGAATTAGTTTTGATTTCTTTTCGTTGACTGTGTACCCTAGGCCTGTTCTGTACAAACGCCAGATGCTGTAGTAGAATGTCCTTGTTCTCTGCTTGAATAAGGCAGTCGTCCAAGTAAGGATATATTTGTATTCCTCTGTCTGCAGAACGCAATTACTGGTGCCAGACACTTTGTGAAGACCCTGGGCGCAGTAGATTAGCCAAAGGGCAGTACAGAGAATTGGTAGTGCATTGAGCCAGCTTTGAATCTGAGGTATCTTCTGCATGTTTGTCTGATTGGGACATGCAAGTATGCCTCTTTTAGGTCTAAAGTCACAAGCCAAGCCTTCTTGCACTGCATGGGCAGAAGTTGCTGTAGAGTCAACATTTTGAATTTTGGTATATCCAGATGTTTAGAATAGATAGGTCCAGTATTGGTCTCCAGGTCTTGTCCTTCCTTGGTACCAAGAATAGTCTTCAATAAAATCGTTGTCCCTGCTCTTGCTCTGGTACTTGTTGAATGGCCCTCATGTCCATGAGGGATGAGACTTGCTTTTGTGCCTCTGCCCATTGATGTTTTGGCAGTTCTGGCCAACCGTTTGCCTTGGCAGAGTATGGAAGTGAAACTTTTAGCCTTGTGACACTATGCCTAGGACACATTTGTCCTGAGTTATGTGCCAATTTTGAGAAAAAAGTGCTAGTTTTCCCCCCTAAAGGTGCTGCCAAAATATAAGTGCTTGGTGCAGGCAGGGGGAAGTCATTGGGACTGTTTCCTGTATGGCGGTGATTTGTCTTCTACACTTTTGGAGGTAGAAGCACCCCATTGTTTAGACCTGTACGAACCTTGGGGCTGGGATCTGCCCCTTTGCTGTCTGACACTGGAAAGGACCAATTCTTTGTAGGCCAGTGTCTGCTAAATCTAGGAGGCTGTACCTGTAAGAAATTCTTAACCGTTTGCATAGATTTAGCTTTGTCCTACATTTTCTTTAAAACCTCCTCTGCTTTAACACCAAACAAGGTATCATGCTGTAATAGAGCATCTAATAATTTTGCTTTGACATCAGGCAGATTTTGTTCCTTTAACCAAGCATGCCTCCTGACAGAACCAGTAACCGTGGCCCTGCAGGAGGCCTCCAAAGAATCAAAACCACATTGCAAAGTATGCTTTCCAACTTGATCAGCTGCATGCAATAAATCCTGCATTTCTTTGTTTTCTGCACATTCAGAATTT